>NW_027663370.1:0-12500 GCF_963989245.1 Nansenia antarctica
GCCTTGTAGCGGCTCTTCTCTCTCCAGGGTCTCTGTCTGTCTGTCACAGCGGATATTTGGGGGTTTGTTGGGACACAACCTCTCTCACAACCTCGTCCTCATGGTAGGTAACAACTAGTTATCTTGTATCTTATCTTATCTTATCGTGTCCGTTGGTACACATGTCTTGGTGGACTTAGCTTAGAAAGATCTGGTTTGGTTGGAGGAGGAGGATGAAGATGAAGAAGTTAGCTTAGCATAGCGTGCTAAGTAGCTCGTTTGTATGGAGGTGAACCCCACCCATAGCTAGCCCAGGCTAGGCTGTGTGTGTGTGTGTGTGTGTGTGTGTGTGTGTGTGTGTGTGTGTGTCCCCTAGATATGTTATATGGACATGCATGATCATAAATGCAATGTGATTGCATGCATCGCAATGGCTTAGAAAAATGGATGTGGGGATGTTGATTTGGTTGTGATTCCCTCTGTCAAAGACAAGACAAGACAAGTGTCCCTTTTGAACATGATGCTCTCAGGCAT
This sequence comes from Nansenia antarctica, assembly GCF_963989245.1. NCBI lineage: Eukaryota > Metazoa > Chordata > Actinopteri > Argentiniformes > Microstomatidae > Nansenia > Nansenia antarctica. The sequence continues at coordinate 514 of NW_027663370.1, forward strand.
GGTAATCGCTCACCTTTCGGCGAAATTCGCCGTTTTGAATCCAAAATAGGTGACCTACATTCATACTTTTATTTTGTTTTTATTTTGCTGCTTGGTCTGATCCAGTCTGTCTTGTCTGTTTGTCTGTTTGTCTGTTTTTCACCCTGAAATACACACATGCATTTAAACTATGGACTGGTATGTGTTTATTGACATGGGTCTTTAGCAACGTTTGTCAATAAATAGGCCTAGAGGTTGTTTGTGCAGATGTGTGAGACGTGGGGAGAGAGAGTGTCTGACTCTGACCCTAACCCTAATATATAAGCAACCTCTTGAATTATATCATCATTATTACCATTACATGACCCCTGTTAGTATTAGCATTGGTCTGGAGATGTCAGGTGGTTGGTTTGATCTCCTGTATTTAGTTTGTTGTTATATCTGATTTTGCTGTTTTTATCTCATTTTGCTGTTGTTGATTTTAATGTGTTGATATGTGGTTTTAAACTGTCTTGTAAGGTGTCCTTGAGAGCCTTGAAAGGCTATATAATAAGGCATAAATAAAATGTATCAATGTTATTATTATTAGATGTAGGCTATAGTCATTTCAAATGCTTAGAGACCTAACCTAACTGTGGTCAAAGCCAGGTTTTATCATGGGGGGGTTTCGCTAGCTTAGAAATCACTTTCATGTTTTGCTTACAGTGGGGAATTAAGCCCAGTGTTAAGTAATGATTCAGCTCCAGGTTTAACTGCTGTAGGTCTCCAACCTTGTCCAGCCATGCATCCATCTGAATCAGTATTTAACACTGGTGTTTTTTTGTTTTTTTTGCCCTTGTAAGGAAAAAATGCACTCCATAGCAGTCTAGCTTATCCCTGACTGACTGTTTCAGGGATAAAAAAGAGTCAATCTCTAAGTAAACATGCAGTCATCAGTCCATATTGTTGTGTCATTTATTGCATAATGAAAACGACAGTTGGAAGTGATTGGATTAACTGACAGTTAAAGACTTTGTCCCGGCTGGCTGCTCTGTTAATCTGCTATAACCAGGGATCTGTTCAGAGAGATGGGGCTTCAACCGGCCGTCAAAACATTATTGGAGTTTTCATCTGTTGGCTATAGAGTTAGGTGCGCAGACGTATACGTTTCCTGTGATTGTTTGCGAGAAGGAATTGGAATAGATTAGGCTGAGACTGACTGACTCCTTAGGTCAGTTTTAACAGGGCCGGGCCAAGGAGCATGGCTGTACATGGCTAGTGTACAGGGACAGACAGGACAATGTGCTGAACAGAAAGTCCTTCAACCCTGAAGGAGTTCAGTTCGGTTCTTGAAATATGAAGTACTTGTGTGTTCAATCAAAACAGAACGCGGTCGGGTAAAACATCCCTAACACTAGAACAGCCGTGCCTTTTTTACCTACTATAAGAGCCGCCTCGGGGGTCAAATGTCTTTACATTTATAGTCTTTACAATGGGAAGCTGCTATTTACACCCAACGACCACCGTTAGCCTGTCTCCTATACAGAAAGACTGCAGAATAGCTTCATACTAGCTTATTGATTGATTGATTGATTGATTGATTGAAAACTTTATTAGAAGGTTTGCAGAAGTAGGTACATGAAAGTACATATTACATACAAGGTCAACTAAAAGGATAAAAACCCAAGAAAGCCACTGGCTTATTTCAATTGGGGTCCTTAATTCTGATGTGGTTTTGAAAATGTAAGGATACTGGGTGGTAGAACGCAACATATCTATGAAAAGTCATGAAAGGAGGGTCCTGAAATCTGATCGAGTGCAAAGATATTTAAACAATGTTTTACTCACAGGTTCAAATGACCCCACCCACGGCTGTTCTAAGTGCTAACAGACACTGACAGTACGTAAACACACACCCCGAGTGACCGCGTTGTTTTGTTTGTAGATCGCGACCATGACAGCGGAGGAGACCATCAACGTGAAGGAGGTGGAGATCATCAAGGTGATCTTGGACTTCCTGAACTCCAGGAAGCTGCACATCAGCATGCTGGCCCTGGAGAAGGAGAGCGGCGTCATCAACGGACTCTACTCTGACGACATGCTCTTCCTCAGGTGGGTGGAGGACTGGAGGTGGACACAGGGGGGTTGGGGATGGGGATGGGGGGGGGAACCGCTCTGGTGTGCCTCTTCAGATAACACAGGAACCTATTCATTCAATGACTGTTGAGTTTGGGTGGGTGGGTGGGGGGGGGGGTTCAATAACAGGGGGTGCTGACAGAGCTGTCCCTTAAGTCAGGGTTGAAGACCGAGGGTGATAGAGCATTCCAAACCGTGGCTCCCAGGCTTTGGAATGCTCTCCCCTTGGATCTTAGATCAGAGGTCTCGGTCGAGGCTTTTAAAAAAAACAGCTAAAGACTGTGTTGTATAGACAGGCTTTTGGATAGCCCCAAAAACCTCCTGTCTTTCTGTGTCCTGTTGATATTGTTGTACACCTGTTGTCTGTTACTTGTTCTTATTTTCACTTGTTTGCCTATTTTAACCTGCCATGACTTTCACTCTTTTATTATGTTTTGTTATGTTTCTTCTTTATTATGTTCTCCATATGTAAAGCACTTTTAGGGCTTTCACACCGGCAGTTCCGAACGCCGGTTCGCGTTCGCGTGCCGAAACCTCCGAACGTTGGCGCTGTCTGGCGAACGAGCCCGCGTTCATACCAGTGTATCATTCGCCAGACAGCGCCAACGTTCGGAGGTTTCGGCACGCGAACGCGAACCGGCGTTCGGAACTGCCGGTGTGTAAGCCCTATTTGTGACCCTTGGTCTGGGAAAGGTGCTATACAAAGACATTTTACTTACTTGCTTAGGGTTAGGTGGGTCACTGAAGCTCTGGAGTGGGGGGGGCAGGGGGGGGGGGGTACACCTAGTTAGTGTAGTCCAGGGGGCGATAGATCTGGACATTTGATGCCTAACCTCTTAACAGTGGCTACAGCCTATATCTAGATTATTATTATTATTATTATTTTTAAAAGGCTCAACCAAGTTTAAAGATGCATTTAGGCCGACATTTACATTTTTGGCATTTACACAGACGCCTTTATCCAAAGCGACTTCCAACAAATACATTTGTCTGAGTAAGTGAATCATCTATCCATCTGTCATCTGCGAGAGAAGTAATCAGAGCTCGGGCCAGGGGCCATTGGCAGTCAAAATGCTCGTCATAAATGTCTTCTCCTTTCTTTTTTGCACCAGGCTTGCTTGCTCCATCTGTGTCCATTAGCTGTTATACCGTACAGTAGCTTTATCCTCCACCACCGGTTAGTTGATGGATGTTTTCACAGTGAGGAAGCCATTGTGATGTGGTCATCATGTTAGCCTAGCAGTGGACCCCTGCGTTAGGTTGGAGTGCACCTTTGAATGTCAGCCAACTGTGCCCCGCACACTGTGGCATGGCATTCCACTCAGCTGAGTGTGTGATGCATTATGGGATTACTAGACCCCCTTTTTCCACACCGCAGGCAGAGGCCCCTATTGGTACAGGCTGTCCCCACTTCCTGCCTGCTCCTCCTCTCCCCTCTCCTCTCCCCTCCTCTCCCCTCCTCTCCTCTCCTCTCCTCTCCCCTCCTCTCCTCTTCTCTCCTCTCCTCTCCTCTCCTCTCCCCTTTCCTCTCCTCTCCTCTCCCCTTTCCTCTCCTCTCCTCTCCTCTCTTTATTAGGCTACACCGTACCCCCCTCTGTGAAACAGAGACAGGGCTAATTAGCCGGTGACACAGCAATGTACTGTCGGGAGGCGGAGAGACACACAGAACTCCTTTTGTTTTCACAGAGTTTTTGCACTTTGAACTTGTTGGTTTTAAATAACGTTTTCTGGGGGATTTGGATAGGGTGACATAAATGCAGAATTCTTTTGCATTTGTGACCTTAATCCCACTTTAATTCAAGAAAAAAACAAAAAAAAAACAGGCAACACGTGTCATAAATACGGAATACCTTTGCTTTTTATCCCACCTTAATTCAAGATTTTTTTCCATATTTTTTTTCTTTTTTATTCAGGCAACTTGTGCTGGACGGCCAGTGGGACGAGGTCCTTCAGTTCATCCAGCCTCTGGAGTGCATGGACAAGTTTGACAGGAAACGGTGAGGCCACCACTCACTACCCAATGTACACAAGCACCTGACTGACTGGTGAGGAGACGCTAATTGCGTTTTGGAGGCCTGTGGGGGTGTTGAAGATGACCGGAGGTGTGTGTGTGTGTGTGTGTGTGTGTGGTGATGTCATAGGTTCCGTTACATCGTCCTGAAGCAGAAGTTTCTAGAAGCCCTGTGTGTGAACAACGCCATGTCTGCAGAGGACGAGCCACAACACGTGAGACAACAACACACACACACACACACACACACAGTCACACACACACACACACACACACACACACACACACACACACACACACAGACATAGACACACAGACACACACACACACACACACACACAGAGGGAACAACACCCTAGCTGTCTGTCTCTCTCTGTCTCTCTCTCTCTCTCTCTCTCTCTCTCTCTCTGTCTCTCTGTCTCTCTCTCTCTCTGTCTGTCTCTCTCTCTCTGTCTCACTCTCTCTCTCTCTCTCTCTCTCTCTCTCTCTCTCTCTCTCTCTCTCTCACACATACATATCTTCATGTCTGTCTACTCATCTTCCTTGTTAAGATCTAAATGTCCCAGACTGTGTAGCTGTGAAGCCAGATTGTGTCAGCCAGTAGCTAGTATGTCTCATTACTGGCCTAGTCTGTGTGGGCTTCTCACCAGCTGTGTGTGTGTCTCTCTGTCTGTCTCTCTCTCTCTCTCTCTCTCTCTCTCTCTCTCTCTCTCTCTGTCTGTCTGTCTCTCTCTCTCTCTCTCTCTCTCTCTCTCTCTCTCTCTGTCTGTCTGTCTCTCTCTCTCTCTCTCTCTCTCTCTCTCTCTCTCTCTCTCTCTCTCTCTCTCTCTCTCTCTGTCTGTCTGTCTGTCTGTCTGTCTGTCTGTCTGTCTGTCTGTCTCTCTCTCTATCTCTCTCTCTCTGGAATTTCAAATCTATGCCCCGAGGAGGAAGTGCTAACACTCAGCTATGCATCCACAGAGATCATGGTTTTTGATGTTCCAAAATACACACAGTAACCTCTGCAGAGCACCCACTCTCTCTTCCTTCTGGGGAAACACGAGAGCCGCACAACAACGTGGATTTCTGCCGCAATGGAGAATTTACATCTGACCTAATAAAAAAGGGATTTCACTTTTTGGGGGCGGCTGTGGCGCAGGAGGTAGAGCCGGCGTCTAACGATCGCAAGGTCGGCAGATCGGTTGTTCGAACTCCGGCTGGCCACATCGTCGAGGTGTCCTTGGGCAAGACACTGAACCCCCGAATTGCTCCCAATGAGCGGGCCGGCCGGCGCCTTGCATGGTAGCTTGCCGCCATTGGTGTGTGAATGTGTGTGTGAATGAGTGAATGATAGGCTGTTGTAAAGCTCTTTGGAATAAGGCGCTATATAGGTCAGTACATTTACCATTTACTTTCTTCTCTCTTCTTTTTCTCTCTCTCTCCCTCCCTCTCTTCCTTCCTCCCTCCCTCCCTCCCTCCCTCCCCTCCCTCCCTCAGTTGGAGTTCACCATGCAGGAGGCGGTCAAGTGTCTCCACGCCCTGGAGGAGTTCTGCCCGTCCAAGGACGACTACAGCAAGCTGTGTCTGCTGCTCACCCTGCCCCGCCTCACCAACCACGCAGAGTTCAAGGCAGGATGGGATTTATTCTGTTTCTATTCACTCCCAAACTAGAATTATTCACGATTCCACTCTTATCTCCCCTGTTCCGTTTCCATGTTTTTTTTGTTTTTTTTTACCCCTCAAAAAATAATCGGGATCATTTCGGATTATTCGAGCTTAAAATACGTGTCTCAGGCACTGTTTAATACCGATGTGGGATTAGGAGATTAGGCAGAGTGTGTGTGTGTGTGTGTGTGTGTGTGTGTGAGAGAGAGAGAGTGTGTGAGAGTGTGTGTGAGAGTGAGTGTGTGCGAGTGTGTGTGCGCGAGTGTGAGAGTGTGTGTGTGCGAGTGTGTGTATGCATGTCTGTGTGCGTGTGCGTGTGACGTGTCATTGTGTGTGAGCATGCATATGCGTACGTGTGTGCTGCATGTGTGTGTGTGTGACGTGGCAGTCTGTGTCTGTGTCAGTCTGTGTCTGTGTGTGTGTGTCAGTGTGTGTGTCAGTGTGTGTGTGTGTGCATGCCTGTGCGTGTGTGTGTCAGTGTGTGACCTTGTGGTCTGCCCCCCTGCAGGACTGGAACCCCAGCACGGCGCGGGTGCAGTGCTTTGAGGAGGCGTGCACCATGGTGGCAGAGTTCATACCCGCAGACAGGAAGCTGAGCGAGGCCGGGTTCAGGGCCAGCGGCAACCGCCTGTTCCAGCTGCTCCTGAAAGGGGTGCTGTACGAGTGCTGCGTGGAGTTCTGCCAGGTGGGGTTATGGGTAAACTGGAGTTCTGGAGTGGGAGGGATCCCCAGGGAGGGGGGGTGGGAGGGGGTAGGTAGACCTAGCGTTAGCGTAATCGGGGGCGACAGATGTGGATATTTGAAGCCGAGATCTAAACGTATGACTTAAAGATCTGCATGAATACAATTTGGTTGACGGGTTGGTTTAGGTGTTGGATCGATCGATTGATTGTTGAATCTGTTGGTGTATTGATTGACACCTTAACGCACAGTAACTGATGCCTTTTCATCACTAACTGACTCATTGTCCGATCCATTGATTTGACCCTCGACACCTCCCCCCCTTCCCACCCCTTAAAGATCTACGTGAATACAACTTGGTTGACGTTAAAGGCTTGGATGAATCAATTGATTGATTGGCGAACCATCACTGACTGACTCGATAAACCTAATCCATTGATTTGACCCCCTCCCTCCTACCCTCACCCCCCCCCACAGAGCAAGGCCACGGGTGAGGAGATCACGGAGGGCGAGGTCCTCCTGGGCGTGGACATGCTGTGCGGCAACGGCTGTGACGACCTGGACCTGTCCCTGATCTCCTGGATGCAGAACCTGTCCCACAGGTAAACACCTCTCTCTCTCTAAAAAAATATATATTAAAAAAAATGTACTCAACTAGTTCTGTCTCAAACTATGCCGTGTTGGGTCTTTAAATTTGAGGGAAGTGAGTTTTGAAAGTCCTTGAAAGCTGCTTGAATTTGATGTTTCAGGAGGTGTGGGAACCCTGAATATAAAATAAACTTGACTTCCTTACTTCCCACAGCGTGTTCTCCTGCGCCTTCGAGCAGAAGCAGCTGAACATCCACGTGGACCGCCTGGCCAAACCCGCCAAGGCCGGCTACTCGGACCTGCTCACCCCGCTCATCAGCAAGCTGTCCCCCTACCCCTCCTCCCCGCTGCGGCGCCCGCAGTCCGCCGACACCTACATGTCGCGGTCGCTGAACCCGGCCCTGGACGGCCTCTCGTACGGACTGACAGGACAGGAGAAGAGGGGGGGTCCCGGGGGGGACGCGGCGGGGGGCGGGAGGGGGGTGTCGCCCATGTCACACTCGTTCGCGAACTTCCAGTACCCCGGGGCGGGGGGTGGGGGGAGTCTGAGCAGGAGCCTGATGATGGAGAGCTCCGAGTGCCACAGTATCTTCGAGGAGTCTCCGGAGAGGTAGGCGGGGAGAGGGGGGGAGAGGGTCTGAGACTGGGGGGTATTCCATCAACGTCGATTAAGGAAAATCCAGGTTCATTTTTGATAACTCTTGCAAGAGTTATCAAAACAAGCCTGGATATTTTGATCATTCTCATCAGAATAAGCCTGGATTTTCCTTTAGCGTTGTTGATGGAATACCCTCCTGAGCTGTAACCATTGGATTACTTAAACTGTTGTTGATATGACCGTTTTGCAACAGGAAGAGGGATCGGGAATGATCTGAGACTTAAGACTTATGAGCTGTTTCAAGTCTTTATTGTTACGTCACATTACACAAGTGTAAGAGAGTAAAATTCTTAGGCTTCGGGTCCTGACATTGCAGCACAAGACAATAAGGCGATAATTCAAGATAAGAAAGTGACAATAGTACAGAATGTACCCATTGGATGACTTTTTTGTTGTTTTTATCTGTTGTTATTTTGATCTCTCTTGTTGTTTTATTTCTGTTGTTATTTTATCTTCCTTGTAATCTGTAAAGCACATTGTGTCACATTTTCTGTAAGAAATGAGCTATACAAATAGTTTTGTTTGATTTGATTCGATTTGGCTTAAGCTGTTGTTGGAGAGGCTTGAGAGCCAACGTTTCGATGTTTTGGGTCACGTAACACGCAGCCACACGCATGTGACCACAATGTCACCGTTTAGCGGAGCTGGCAACAGTTGTTGTGATGAGATCTTCAGGGAGTGTCATGAAACGGTTGTCATTATCATGATCGTTATATTATAATGCTGTCTTTCTGGTTTCTGATCTGGTCGGTCTGTCTGTCTGTCTGTCTCTCTGTCTCTCTCTCTCTGTCTCTCTGTCTCTCTGTCTCTCTCACTCTCTCTCTCTCTCTCTCTCTCTCTGTCTCTCTGTCTCTCTGTCTGTCTGTCTCTCTGTCTGTCTCTCTGTCTGTCTGTCTCTCTGTCTCTCTCTCTCTCTGTCTCTGTCTCTCTGCTCGTCTCAGCTCCAGGACGGAGACCCCCGTGGATAAGATGTTGAGTTCGGGGGGTCCCCAGGCCCTGCGCCCCGCCTCCGCCCCGGGCGAGGACGCCCCGCTGCCTGGGTCAGCTGACCGGGACGAGGTGAGACACCCCCTCTCTGACAGCCTCTTACCTCCATCTCCATCTCCTCTATCGCCCGTATCTTGTTACAACGGACCATTATCCTCTCGGTGATGCTGTTAGCCTGGTCTTCCGTGGAGAGACGGGGTGATTAGATCTGGTCGAGGTGTCGCCCCCCCCTGTCCACCCCTCCACACACACCGCACCCCTAAGTCTATATATAGAGCCCAGAGATGGGTCTGAGTCAGCCTTCCTCTACCTCTTCAGAGTCTGAGTTACAACCCAGCCTGCAGTCACCTCCAGCCTGTCCTGCCCGACCCGTCTGCCTGCTTGCCTGTTTCTCTGTCTGTCTGTCTGCCTGTCTGTCTGTCTGTCTGTCTTTCCTACTCTTCTCACTGAGTGATTGTCAGAAACAGAGAGACAGACAGACAGACAGACACACATGAGTCAATCTGTTTGTCTGTAAACATACAGGACATACCACCGTGTCCTGTGTCTGTGTGTATGCATCTCTCTGTGTGTGTGTGTGTGTGTGTGTGTGTGTGTGTATGCGTCAGTTTGTGTATGCGTCAGTTTGAGTGTGTGTGTGTGTGCACGTGTGTATGCGTCTATGCACATGTGTATGCGTGTGTGCGTGTGTGTGTGTGTGTGTGTGCATCTGTATCTGTGTGTGTACAGCCCTGCAGGGAGACAGGATTCACAGCCCTGCCCTGTCATCTCATCACCCTGGAGACTGATAAAGAGGCCAATGAGATACTGGGCTCTGTGATTTCACCTTCAGTCCCTCCCTCCCTCCCTCCCTCCCACCCTCCCTCCCTCTCCTCCCCCTCCCTCCCCCTCCCCCTGGCCCCCTGCCAGCCTGTCTCCCGGTGCGGGGCCGTGCCCATCAGTTAGCAGGAGGGAGGCAGAGGGTACAGAGGGGAAGTCATCTGTCCTCCTCCCCCCCTCTCCTCTCCTCCCCCCTCCCTATCCCGGCCCTGCCTCTTCCCCGGCAGTGACAGGGGTGGGGGGCTGTGTGGCGGGGGAGGGGTGGTGGTGTGTGTCAATGGTGCCTTTGAATGGAGCTGTGTGTGTTTGGTAGGCTGGCTGTACTTCAGACGGTTAGGAATTCAGTTTGTGTGTGTGTGAGTGTGAGAGAGAGTGTGTATGTGTGTGTGTGTGTGTGTGTGTGTGTGAGAGAGAGTGTGTGTGTGTGTGTGTGAGAGTGTGAGAGAGGGAGAGAAGTTTGATGAGTAGGGCTGTTACGATTATTCGACGTCGTCGACGTCATCGACTACGTCAATACGTCGGTTAGCGTAATATGCGTCGGTTAGTCGTAAATAAACAAAATGGCGTTTTTTTTTTTTTGTTTTTTTTTTTTACCTTTATTTTACCAGGCGAGACAATTAAGTGTATGAGTGAAAAATGGATAGCTACTAGCTAATGTTACACAAGCAATGTAGCTCACCACAGTTCGTATGTCTTGTCTTCTGGTGTTAGTAACGTTAGCTATGTAGCTGGCTAGCTACGGTAGCCTATTGTCATTGTGGTGCGAGCACCTACTGTACGTTATCTAGCTCGTAGCTCGCATGCTACGTTAGCATCAATTTAGCTAATCATAACATAGCAGCGAGAGTAACGTTAGCTAGCTATGTGTTGTGGTGATGGACAGACTTCTAAATGGCCATGTTGGCATTCAAGTTGGCTAAACATAGCAGTGAGGTGGAGACAAAGAGTTTTTTTTTTTTTTTTTTTTTACAGTACAAAAATTATCGTTAGACTTATCGATAAATTAGTCGGTAGACTAATCGAATAATCGATAAAATAATCGCTAGATTAATCGTTAGAAAAATAGTCGTTTGGGACAGCACTATTGATGAGTTTTACTGCTTTGTGTGTGTGTGTGTGTGTGTGTGTGTGTGTGTGTGTGTGTGTGTGTGTGTGTGTGTGTGAGAGAGTGTGTGAGAGTGTGTCTGTGTGACTTTTATTGCTCGCGTGTGTGTGTTTTGAGTACCAACTACTCAACGTGTGTGTGTGTGTGTGTGTGTCTTTGTGTGTCTGTGTGTACCACCTATTCAACCTGTGTGTGTGTGTGTGTGTCTGTGTGTACCACCTATTCAACCTGTGTGTGTGTGTCTGTGTGTACCATCTATTCAACCTGTGTGTGTGTGTCTGTGTCTGTGTGTACCACCTATTCAACCTGTGTGTGTGTGTGTCTGTCCCCCCCCCCCCCCAGCTGCGTGACTCCACAGAGAGGTTTGAGGAGTTCTACCGGCAGCGTCTGCGGGTGCAGCAGCACCTGGAGCAGAAGAGCCAGCAGAGGCAGCTGTACCAGGCCATGCTGCTGGAGGGCGGGGTGCAGGAGCCCCCCCCGGACACACAGGACTCACACAGCCTCACGGAGACCTTCCTCAACAGGTACGCTCACACACACACACACACACACACACACACACACACACACACACAGCCTCACTGAGACCTTCCTCAACAGGTACACACACACACACACACACACACACACACACACACACACACACACACGGCCTCACAGAGACCTTCCTCAACAGGTACACACACACACACACACACACACACACACACACACACACACACACACACACACACACACAGAGCCTCAGGGGTGCTGGTAGACTCTGTGCCTTGAGCAAATTCCAACAATTGACTGACAAGTTGATTGCATGGCAAATAAAACTATTATTATTATAATTATAGAAGTTCCTCAACAGGTATACACACACACACACACACACACACACACACACACACAGCACCGCCACATAGGCACACAGACAACTTCGGAAAGCAAAGTGACAGTCACAAGTGGTCGCAAACAGTCGCCCCGCACAATTCGTACTTGCTCTGACCGAGCCTCGAACTCACGACCCCTGGCTTGGCGACATTTAGTTCATTAAGAAATATTGAGAAAGAAAATATTGTATTTATTTATTATATATAATGGATTATAATTAATGGCTCGTTAGCCTCCATTGCAAATGCCAGCTGTTTGTTTACTTTTGTTTTCGGTAACGAAACCCTCGTGTACGCATGCGGGCTGTTAAACCCTCGTGTACGCATGCGGGCTGTTAAACCCTCGTGTACGCATGCGGGTTGTTTCAAGTGAAAGCAGTGTAAGCACAGGTATCAGATATGGGTCATTTTAAAAAGTAGATGCAAGCAGGCGTTCCAAAAAATTGGATATAGGCTAAAAGTACGACCTGCGGTGTAAATGCAGCCTTAAAGAACGTCCTAGATCTTCAACAGGTGCACACA
>NW_027663369.1:0-10000 GCF_963989245.1 Nansenia antarctica
ACACACACCACCAAACACACACCACCAAACACACACACCAAACACACACACAAAACACACACACCACCAAACACACACCACCAAACACACACCACCAAACACACACACCAAACACACACACAAAACACACACACCAAATACACACACCACCAAACACACACACACCAAACACACACCACCAAACACACACACCAAACACAAACCACCAAACACACACAACAAACACACACCACCAAACACACACACCAAACACACACACACCACCAAACACTTACACCAAACACACACACCAAACACACACCACCAAACACACACCACCAAAGACACACACCAAACACACACACACCAAACCCACACACCACCAAACACAGCCGGGGATTCGAACCGCTGTGAGCTGCCTGACTTTGCGATCGTAGACGCCGGCTCTACCAGCTGAGCCACAGCCGCCCCCCCCCCGTTCATTAAGTAAACAGGTGTAACACCCTCCTCCTCCCCCCCTCCCCCCCTCCTCCTGCCCCGCTCCTTTCTTAAGTGTTACCAAATGTTACTATCAAACATGTTCCATGCAGCATGATGTAACCAGGAAGTAAGACAGGGGTGGGGGGAGCAGATGCAGCAATAAATATACATGCAGAGGACAAAAACACATTCTCCCCCTCCTCCTCCCCCTCCTCCTCCCCCTCCCCCTCTTCCTCCCCTCCTCTTCCCCCTCCTCCCCCTCCCCCTCCCCCTCCCCCTCTTCCTCCCCTCCTCTTCCCCTCCTCCCCCTCCCCCTCCCCCTCCTCCTCTTCCTCCCCTCCTCTCCCCCTCCCCCTCCTCCCCCTCCCTCTCCCCCTCCTCCCCCTCCCCCTCCCCCTCCTCCCCCTCCCCGTCCCCCTCCCCCTCCTCCTCTCCCCCTCCCCCTCCTCCCCCTCCCTCTCCCCCTCCTCCCCCTCCCCCTCCTCCTCTTCCTCCCCTCCTCTCCCCCTCCCCCTCCCCCTCCCCCTCCTCCCCCTCCCCGTCCCCGTCCCCCTCCCCCTCCTCCTCTCTCCCTCCTCCCCCTCCCCCTCCTCCCCCTCCCCCTCCCCCTCCTCCCCCTCCTCCTCCTCCCCCTCCTCTCTCCCTCCTCCCCCTCCCCCTCCTCCCCCTCCCCCTCCCCCTCCCCCTCTCCCCCTCCTCCCCCTCCCCCTCCTCCCCCTCCTCCCCCTCCTCCCCCTCCCCCTCCCCCTCCTCTCCCCCTCCCCTCCTCCCCCTCCCCCTCCCCCTCTCTCCCTCCTTCTGTCCCTCTCTCCCTCTGTGTATGTGGGTGAAGGAGAACCCTGTTGAGGGACTGGAGAGAGAAACCAAGCTAACCATGCTAATGCTAACCATGCTAATGCTAATACTAGCCATTCTCCCATTCCATCCCTACAGGGCGGTTAGCGTAGCGCGGTGGTTAGCGTAGCGGGGTGGTTAGCGTAGCGGGGTGGTTAGCGTAGCGGGGTCTAACAGACGTCACACGTTCCTCCTTCCAAAACCACCGTTACCCACAGAGCCCAGCTAACAGCCAGGAGGTGGAAGTTCCCATGAGAGAGAGAGAGAGAGAGAGAGAGGAGGGAGGGAGAGGAGTGGGGGGGAGAGGAAAGGGGGGAGAGAGAGAGGAGAGGGAGGAGGGAGAGAGAGGAGAGGGAGAGGGGAAAGAGAGAGGGAGGGAGAGGAGAGGAAAGGGTGGTGAGAGAGAGGACAGAGACAGGCGAGAGAGAGAGAGAGGGAGGAGGGGGAGAGAGAGAGAGAGAGAGCGGGGAGAGGAGGGAGGGAGGGAGGAGGGAGAGTGAGGAGAGGGAGAGGGGAAAGAGAGAGGGGGGAGAGAGAGAGAGAGAGAGAGAAGGGGGAGAGAGAGAGAGAGAGAAAGGGGGGAGAGTGAGAGTGAGGGGAGAGAGGGAGGAGGTGAGGAAGAGGAGAGGAAAGGGGGGAGAGAGAGAGAGAAAGAGAGAGCGACCTCTGACCTCACGCCACAGAGCATCCGCTAGCCAATCAGCTGCCTCCTCCTGCCGGCCCTCGCAGCAACGGAAGAGAGGGAAGAGAGGAGGACCAGAGGAAGAGGGAGAGAGAGCAGCGCGGGGATGGAGTAGTTATTAGCCTGGCGGGCAGCTGTTTATCAGATCACACGACCTTGCGGGAAACCAGCTAATTAGCTTTGTTAGCGAAGTAATAATTGTAATAACGACCTCCACCGCGCAGCTGGGGTTCACTGCTGTGAGCTAGCAGAGAGACTGATGGTCTGGTAGCTGTTGTGAGCTAGCACAGTGACTGGTAGAGGGGCTGTTGTGAGCTAGCACAGTGACTGGTAGAGGGGCTGCTGTGAGCTAGCACAGTGACTGATGCTCTGGTAGAGGGGCTGCTGTGAGCTAGCACAGTGACTGATGCTCTGGTAGAGGGGCTGTTGTGAGCTAGCACAGTGACTGATGCTCTGGTAGAGGGGCTGTTGTGAGCTAGCACAGTGACTGGTAGAGGGGCTGCTGTGAGCTAGCACAGTGACTGGTAGAGGGGCTGCTGTGAGCTAGCACAGTGACTCAGTGGTGTAGTCTAGTTTTTTCTAGTGGGTATACTGTGATTTTGCCCTCCCAGTCAGAGCGACACCTGTCCCGTAGCGACACCCCATAAGCACCACCACACTCACTTATGCATACAGTATGCATCTACACCGGTGTTTGCTGCCTTGGGGGGGGGGGGGGGGGTGGCATGGACTGTACTTGTACATCAAGCTGCCTCACGCTACAGAAACAGGAGATAGGCTCCTGCCCCCTAAGGGCCGTTTAGGCTACTTATGTGGTCTTGACTACATGTCCACTTTCTCACCTGGTTCTTACTGTCTCTCTGGTGTGCCGACACCAGCCTGCTCTCTCTCCTCCTCCTCTCCCTCTCTATCCTCCTCTCTCCCTCTTTTGCTGTCAACCAAAAGGCAAATATAACAACCAGAGTATTTATAATTTAATAAGAGGTATACATTGAATTCATATCAAATCATAACATCATTCTAATTGAATATTGGGTTGCTGTGGGCAATAGAGTCAGATACTGTCTTTACTTACTCTCTCACCTGTAAGAAAATCGTCCAACTACAAAAAACAGACATTTCCAATGAGTGAGGGTTTGTTCCAATGCTTCAATCCACTGTCCATGTACTGTAAATATACCATTATGGTATTACCATAAAGCCCAATTCTAGCAGAATAAGAAAGATTGTATATCTACTTTAAGTAAAATAATAAAGTGCATCCAGTTAGCTCTTTAGCTGGCATGTGTGCAGCAGACTAGCTCATCTAATCACCTCTGAGCTAGCTAGTTAGCTTGCTAGTTCTTTGACACTATTTTACATACCATGGAACTATAATCAGGCACTTTCTAATTACAATAATAACGACTAATTTGAACCAACTTTCTCTGTCAGAACACAGTAATTATATTTGCTAACGTTTCAACTTGCTTACTTTCTTCTGCAGAGCTTTCACCCTGCAAAAACTCTCTCGCGTCGCACGCGCACACAAAACAAAAACAAAACCATTCTCCAGCGCGGCACGAAGCTGTGTGTGGAGGTCTGGCCCGCCCACCCTAAGGCAGGTAGGGGAAATACTGAGACTAGCATTCTGAACGACTGGTTATGCGATAACAAACATGTCACAGACGGGGTGAATTTTATGAATAAAAGTGTGACAGTTCTGTCACAAAACGCTGTTACGTATCCTCGCGCATTTTTTAGTGGGTATACGCAAATCCTTGGTCTTTCCTAGTGGGTATACGGCGTAGTCCTGCGTATCACGTAGACTACACCACTGCATTGACTGATGCTCTGGGGTCGGTTGCACCACTTCTTACTAAGTACAAACTAACCCTAGTTATAGCGTATAAAGTATTTACTAAATCAAGATTTAGTCACTACTAAACTTAAATGGGTTGCACCAAGCACACTAGTTATGACGTAGAGCTTAGTAACTACTAAATATTTATACATACCCCTAGGGTGGTGTAAGTTATAAGTTAGTTGTTACTAAGAAGACATTAGCCAATCAGCGAGCAAAGCAAAACCCTCTGTTTTTAAATCCTCAATTTTGGCCGCCATTAGCTAAAAGCTGTAATTTGGCTCTACAAGTGTTAATATGTCATTTTATGAAGTTTTAATATGTTTTCAGGCGAGAAAGTAACCATATTCACAAAATGTGTCCAGTTTATCAAAATAACCCGTTTATATATCTGATCTGAGGTTTTTTTCCTGACATCCTAACTGACATCCTAACTGACATCCTAACTGACATCCTGACTAACTGACATCCTAACTGACATCCTAACTGGCATCCTAACTGACATCCTGACTAACATCCTAACTGACATCCTAACTGACATCCTAACTGACATCCTAACTGACATCCTAACTGACATCCTAACTGGCATCCTAACTGACATCCTGACTAACATCCTGACTGACATCCTAACTGACATCCTGACTGACATCCTGACTGACATCCTAACTGGCATCCTAACTGACATCCTGACTAACATCCTGACTGACATCCTAACTGACATCCTGACTGACATCCTGACTGACATCCTGACTGACATCCTAACTGACATCCTAACTGACATCCTGACTAACTGACATCCTGACTAACTGACATCCTGACTGACATCCTAACTGACATCCTAACTGACATCCTGACTAACTGACATCCTGACTAACTGACATCTTAACTGACATCCTAACTGACATCCTAACTGACATCCTGACTGACATCCTGACAGACATCCTGACTGACATCCTGACTGACATCCTGACTGACATCCTAACTGACATCCTAACTGACATCCTAACTGACATCCTAACTGACATCCTGACTAACTGACATCTTAACTGACATCCTAACTGACATCCTGACTGACATCCTAACTGACATCCTAACTGACATCCTAACTGACATCCTAACTGACATCCTGACTGACATCCTGACTGACATCCTAACTGACATCTTGACTGACATCCTGACTAACTGACATCTTAACTGACATCCTAACTGACATCCTAACTGACATCCTGACTGACATCCTGACTGACATCCTGACTGACATCCTGACTGACATCCTGACTGACATCCTAACTGACATCCTGACTGACATCCTAACTGACATCCTAACTGACATCCTAACTGACATCCTAACTAACTGACATCTTAACTGACATCCTAACTGACATCCTAACTGACATCCTGACTGACATCCTAACTGACATCCTGACTGACATCCTGACTGACATCCTAACTGACATCCTAACTGACATCCTAACTGACATCCTGACTGACATCCTAACTGACATCCTGACTGACATACTGACTGACATCCTGACTGACATCCTAACTGACATCCTAACTGACATCCTGACTGACATCCTAACTGACATCCTAACTGACATCCTGACTGACATCCTGACTGACATCCTAACTGACATCTTGACTGACATCCTAACTGACATCCTGACTAACTGACATCTTGACTAACTGACATCCTGACTGACATCCTGACTGACATCCTGACTGACATCCTGACTGACATCCTGACTGACATCCTAACTGACATCCTAACTGACATCCTGACTGACATCCTAACTGACATCCTAACTGACATCCTGACTGACATCCTGACTGACATCCTAACTGACATCTTGACTGACATCCTAACTGACATCCTGACTAACTGACATCCTGACTAACTGACATCCTGACTGACATCCTGACTGGCATCCTGACTGACATCCTGACTGACATCCTGACTGACATCCTAACTGACATCCTAACTGACATCCTGACTGACATCCTAACTGACATCCTAACTGACATCCTAACTGACATCCTAACTGACATCCTAACTGACATTCCTGTGTGAGACATTCTCAGGCACCAGGAGATCCAGGGTTGACACCGGCAGGGTTCAAACCCGGCCCCCCTGCAGGGAGACCCTGGTGTCTGCCTCTTGGCCTGGAGGAATGTCTCACACAGGGCTACCACGTCTTCATGTTACTTAACTTTACTTTCTTTACTTTATTCGTTTTACAGGTGAAAACGCACATTTATTAATTTCTTCTGTAAATGTGTCAGTTTTTAGACAGTTAGCTAGTTAGGAGGATTTTGAATTCAATTCTTTGAGAGACTGGTAGCCAGTGCAGGGATCTCACGATTGGTGTGATGTGTTCAAACTTCTTTGTTTTTGTGAGGACCCTAGCAGCGGCGTTTTAGATGAGCTGCAGCTTACGAACATCCCCTTTAGATCGGCCTGTTAGTAGACCAGCTCCTTTAGATAGACCTGTTAGTAGACCAGCTCCTTTAGATAGGCCTGTTAGTAGACCAGCTCCTTTAGATAGGCCTGTTAGTAGACCAGCTCCTTTATATAGGTCTGTTAGTAGATCAGCTCCTTTAGATAGGTCTGTTAGTAGACCAGCTCCTTTAGATAGACCTGTTACTAGACCAGCTCCTTTAGATATGCCTGTTAGTAGACCAGCTCCTTTAGATAGGCCTGTTAGTAGACCAGCTCCATTAGATAGGTCTGTTAGTAGACCAGCTCCTTTAGATAGGCCTGTTAGTAGACCAGCCCCTTTAGATAGGCCTGTTAGTAGACCAGCTCCTTTAGATAGGCCTGTTAATAGACCAGCTCCTATATATAGGTCTGTTAGTAGACCAGCTCCTTTAGATAGGCCTGTTAGTAGACCAGCTCCTTTAGATAGGCCTGTTAGTAGACCAGCTCCTTTAGATAGGCCTGTTAGTAGACCAGCTCCTTCAGATAGGTCTGTTAGTAGACCAGCTCCTTTAGATAGGTCTGTTAGTAGACCAGCTCCTTTAGATAGGTCTGTTAGTAGACCAGCTCCTTTAGATAGGCCTGTTACTAGACCAGCTCCTTTAGATAGACCTGTTAGTAGACCAGCTCCTTTAGATAGGCCTGTTAGTGGACCAGCTCCTTTAGATAGGCCTGTTAGTAGACCAGCTCCTTTAGATAGGCATGTTAGTAGACCAGCTCCTTTAGATAGGCCTTTTAGTAGACCAGCTCCTTTAGATAGGCCTGTTAGTAGACCAGCTCCTTTAGATAGGCCTGTTAGTAGACCAGTTCCTTTAGATAGGCCTGTTAGTAGACCATTACAATACTGAAGTCTACTCCAAACAAATGCATGGATGAGTTTTTGCTTGGACATGAAACCTCTCATTCTTGTTATGTTTTTCAGGTGATAGTAGGCTGATTTAGTTATCGAGTTCATGTGGCTGTTGAAGTTTAGATCAGATGTCTGACCTGCTTCTCTGACTCAGAGACAAGACGCTCACTGGATCGTTTCTCACACACTCTCTCTCCCTCTCTTTCTCTCCCTCCCTCCTCCCTCCCCCCTCCCTCCCCCCCTTCTCTCTCACTGACTCAGAGAGGACGAGCCTTGTAACTGTTCTCACACTCCTCCCTCTCTATTCTCCTTCCATGATGCTGTCATGCTTCAATGTCTGCCTGACCTTAACTCACACCTCTCTCCCTCCCTCCCTCCCTCCCTCCCTCCCTCCCTCTCTTTCTCTGAGATAATTCAGTTCATAAAACAGGCACATTTATTAGAGGCCCAGCCGCAGCATCTGCCAATTAAACAACAATATTAGAGGAGGACCAGAGAGTGATTTACTCAGCTGCTTTGGTCTGAAGACAACATGAATCCTGCTTTTATCTTCCTCAGGAACGCCTCCAATGGGGGGGGGGGGGGGGGGGGGGGGGGAGAGAGGGATGGAGACAGAGGGAGGGAGAAAGAGGGAGGGAGACAGAGGGAGGGAGACAGAAAAGGGTGGAGACAGAGGGGGGGAGACAGAGGGGGGAGACAGAGGGGGGGAGACAGAGGGAGTGAGAGAGGGGTGGAGACAGAGGGGGGGTGACAGAGGGGGGAGACAGAGGGGGGGAGACAGAGGGAGGGAGAGAGGGGTGGTGACAGAGGGGGGAGACAGGGAGGGTGAGATGTGAGGCTGAAGAACAGCAGAGGCTCTGATGTGGGAGATGAACTGTGTCTCTGTAATTGAGGTTCCAGATCGTCTCCAAACACAAACGTTAGTTTAAGGGAACGCACAAGATTTACTGTTCTGAGTATCAGTTTTGACTGTGGAGGGTTAACATTGTGCTGCCTGCACACCAGGGGAGGCTGGGGGAGGTAGAACACCAGGGGAGGCTGGGGAGGTAGAACACCAGGGGAGGCTGGGGGAGTTAGAATACCAGGGGAGGTTGGGGGAGTTAGAATACCAGGGGAGGCTGGCGGAGGTAGAACACTAGGGGAGGCTGGGGGAGGTAGAACACCAGGGTAGGCTGGGGGAGGTAGAACACCAGGGGAGGCTGGGGGAGGTAGAACACCAGGGGAGGCTGGGGGAGGTAGAACACCAGGGTAGGCTGGTGGAGGTAGAACACCAGGGGAGGCTGGGGGAGGTAGAACACCAGGGGAGGCTGGGGGAGGTAGAACACCAGGGGAGGCTGGGGGAGGTAGAACACCAGGGGAGGCTGGGGGAGGTAGAACACAGCGGAGGACCTCCTTAGACAGAGCTGCATGCTGGGAATAACGGCGGCTGACCTGCCTCTCTGTCACGACACTACAACCCCCCCCCCCCCCGCCTCGCCCTCTCCCCCCTCCCCCTCTGCCCCCTTTAGCCTGTAGCCTCCCCTCCCTCTGCTGCCCCCTGTGTTAGCCTGTAGCCTCCCCTCCCTCTGCTGCTGTCTGTGTTAGCCTGTAGCCTCCCCTCCCTCTGCTGCTGCCTGTGTTAGCCTGTAGCCTCCCCTCCCCTCCCTCTGGTGCTGTCTGTGTTAGCCTGTAGCCTCCCCTCCCCTCCCTCTGGTGCTGTCTGTGTTAGCCTGTAGCCTCCCCTCCCCTCCCTCTGGTGCTGCCTGTGTTAGCCTGTAGCCAGCCACGCCACCCCTCCACGCCAGGCCAGGCCTCCATTCGGTTGTTAAGTGGTGACGTGTTTCCGGGTCCAACGTTGACTGAGGCGCTCTCTTCGAAATGCCTCAGTAATAATAACAATATGGGAAAAACGGGAAAGTGCTGCTGTGTCCCTTGTTGTATGAATAGATCCCAGTCTAAAAAACGATTGAAATGTCATTCTACCGCTGTAGTACACTGGTACTCTGGTGCTTTAGTACACTGGTACTCTGGTGCTTTAGTACACTGGTACTCTGGTGCTTTAGTACTCTGGTACTCTGGTGCTTTAGTACACTGGTACTCTGGTGCTTTAGTACACTGGTACTCTGGTGCTTTAGTACACTGGTACTCTGGTGCTTTAGTACACTGGTACTCTGGTGCTTTAGTACACTGGTACTCTGGTGCTTTAGTACTCTGGTACTCTGGTGCTTTAGTACACTGGTACTCTGGTGCTTTAGTACACTGGTACTCTGGTGCTTTAGTACACTGGTACTCTGGTGCTTTAGTACATTGGTACTCTGGTGCTTTAGTACACTGGTACTCTGGTGCTTTAGTACACTGGTACTCTGGTGCTTTAGTACACTGGTACTCTGGTGCTTTAGTACACTGGTACTTTGGTGCTTTAGTACACTGGTACACTGGTGCTTTAGTACACTGGTACTCTGGTGCTGTAGTACACTGGTACTCTGGTGCTTTAGTACACTGGTACACTGGTGCTTTAGTACACTGGTGCACTGGTGCTGTAGTACACTGGTACTCTGCTGCTTTAGTACACTGGTACTTTGGTGCTTTAGTACACTGGTACTCTGGTGCTTTAGTACACTGGTACTCTGGTGCTTTAGTACACTGGTACTCTGGTGCTGTAGTACACTGGTACTCTGGTGCTTTAGTACACTGGTACTCTGGTGCTGTAGTACACTGGTACTCTGGTGCTTTAGTACACTGGTACACTGGTGCTGTAGTACACTGGTACTCTGGTAAGGGGACATTTGTATTTGGACCCGGAAATTGCTAAACGTCACGCGTGACGTCAGACGTAACAACCGAATACACCGTCCCCACAGAGCTGGGGAAGCTGGC
>NW_027663369.1:15000-18472 GCF_963989245.1 Nansenia antarctica
TAGAAGGGTTAGACAGGTAGAAGGGTTAGACAGGTAGAAGGGTTAGACAGGTAGAAGGGTTAGACAGGTAGCAGGGTTAGACAGGTAGAAGGGTTAGACAGGTAGAAGGGTTAGACAGGTAGAAGGGTTAGACAGGTAGAAGGGTTAGACAGGTAGCAGGGTTAGACAGGTAGAAGGGTTAGACAGGTAGCAGGGTTAGACAGGTAGAAGGGTTAGACAGGTAGAAGGGTTAGACAGGTAGAAGGGTTAGACAGGTAGAAGGGTTAGACAGGTAGCAGGGTTAGACAGGTAGCAGGGTTAGACAGGTAGAAGACAGGTAGCAGGGTTAGACAGGTAGCAGGGTTAGACAGGTAGAAGGGTTAGACAGGTAGAAGGGTTAGACAGGTAGCAGGGTTAGACAGGTAGCAGGGTTAGACAGGTAGAAGGGTTAGACAGGTAGCAGGGTTAGACAGGAAGCAGGGTTAGACAGGTAGCAGGGTTAGACAGGTAGAAGGGTTAGACAGGTAGCAGGGTTAGACAGGTAGCAGGGTTAGACAGGTAGCAGGGTTAGACAGGTAGAAGGGTTAGACAGGTAGAAGGGTTAGACAGGTAGAAGGGTTAGACAGGTAGCAGGGTTAGACAGGTAGAAGGGTTAGACAGGTAGAAGGGTTAGACAGGTAGAAGGGTTAGACAGGTAGCAGGGTTAGACAGGTAGAAGGGTTAGACAGGTAGAAGGGTTAGACAGGTAGAAGGGTTAGACAGGTAGAAGGGTTAGACAGGTAGCAGGTTTAGACAGGTAGCAGGGTTAGACAGGTAGCAGGGTTAGACAGGTAGAAGGGTTAGACAGGTAGAAGGGTTAGACAGGTAGAAGGGTTAGACAGGTAGAAGGGTTAGACAGGTAGAAGGGTTAGACAGGTAGCAGGGTTAGACAGGTAGAAGGGTTAGACAGGTAGAAGGGTTAGACAGGTAGAAGGGTTAGACAGGTAGAAGGGTTAAACAGGTAGCAGGGTTAGACAGGTAGCAGGGTTAGACAGGTAGAAGGGTTAGACAGGTAGAAGGGTTAGACAGGTAGCAGGGTTAGACAGGTAGCAGGGTTAGACAGGTAGCAGGGTTAGACAGGTAGCAGGGTTAGACAGGTAGCAGGGTTAGCCAAGTAGAAGGGTTAGACAGGTAGCAGGGTTAGACAGGTAGCAGGGTTAGACAGGTAGAAGGGTTAGACAGGTAGCAGGGTTAGACAGGTAGCAGGGTTAGACAGGTAGAAGGGTTAGACAGGTAGAAGGGTTAGACAGGTAGAAGGGTTAGACAGGTAGAAGGGTTAGACAGGTAGAAGGGTTAGACAGGAAGCAGGGTTAGACAGGTAGCAGGGTTAGACAGGTAGAAGGGTTAGACAGGTAGAAGGGTTAGAAAGGTAGAAGGGTTAGACAGGTAGCAGGGTTAGACAGGTAGAAGGGTTAGACAGGTAGAAGGGTTAGACAGGTAGAAGGGTTAGACAGGTAGCAGGGTTAGACAGGTAGAAGGGTTAGACAGGTAGCAGGGTTAGACAGGTAGCAGGGTTAGACAGGGAGCAGGGTTAGACAGGTAGAAGGGTTAGACAGGTAGCAGGGTTAGACAGGTAGCAGGGTTAGACAGGTAGCAGGGTTAGACAGGTAGAAGGGTTAGACAGGTAGAAGGGTTAGACAGGTAGAAGGGTTAGACAGGTAGAAGGGTTACACAGGTAGCAGGGTTAGACAGGTAGAAGGGTTAGACAGGTAGCAGGGTTAGACAGGTAGAAGGGTTAGACAGGTAGAAGGGTTAGACAGGTAGAAGGGTTAGACAGGTAGAAGGGTTAGACAGGTAGCAGGGTTAGACAGGTAGAAGGGTTAGACAGGTAGAAGGGTTAGACAGGTAGCAGGGTTAGACAGGTAGAAGGGTTAGAGAGGTAGCAGGGTTAGACAGGTAGAAGGGTTAGACAGGTAGAAGGGTTAGACAGGTAGAAGGGTTAGACAGGTAGAAGGGTTAGACAGGTAGAAGGGTTAGACAGGTAGAAGGGTTAGACAGGTAGAAGGGTTAGACAGGTAGAAGGGTTAGACAGGTAGAAGGGTTAGACAGGTAGAAGGGTTAGACAGGTAGAAGGGTTAGACAGGTAGCAGGGTTAGACAGGTAGCAGGGTTAGACAGGTAGAAGGGTTAGACAGGTAGAAGGGTTAGACAGGTAGAAGGGTTAGACAGGTAGAAGGGTTAGACAGGTAGAAGGGTTAGACAGGTAGCAGGGTTAGACAGGTAGAAGGGTTAGACAGGTAGCAGGGTTAGACAGGTAGAAGGGTTAGACAGGTAAAAGGGTTAGACAGGTAGCAGGGTTAGACAGGTAGAAGAGTTAGACAGGTAGAAGGGTCAGACAGGTAGCAGGGTTAGACAGGTAGAAGGGTTAGACAGGTAGAAGGGTTAGACAGGTAAAAGGGTTAGACAGGTAGCAGGGTTAGACAGGTAGAAGGGTTAGACAGGTAGCAGGGTTAGACAGGTAGAAGGGTTAGACAGGTAGAAGGGTTAGACAGGTAGAAGGGTTAGACAGGTAGCAGGGTTAGCCAAGTAGAAGGGTTAGACAGGTAGCAGGGTTAGCCAAGTAGAAGGGTTAGACAGGTAGCAGGGTTAGCCAAGTAGAAGGGTTAGACAGGTAGAAGGGTTAGACAGGTAGCAGGGTTAGACAGGTAGAAGGGTTAGACAGGTAGCAGGGTTAGACAGGTAGCAGGGTTAGACAGGTAGAAGGGTTAGACAGGTAGAAGGGTTAGACAGGTAGAAGGGTTAGACAGGTAGAAGGGTTAGACAGGTAGAAGGGTTAGACAGGAAGCAGGGTTAGACAGGTAGCAGGGTTAGACAGGTAGAAGGGTTAGACAGGTAGAAGGGTTAGAAAGGTAGAAGGGTTAGACAGGTAGCAGGGTTAGACAGGTAGAAGGGTTAGACAGGTAGAAGGGTTAGACAGGTAGAAGGGTTAGACAGGTAGCAGGGTTAGACAGGTAGAAGGGTTAGACAGGTAGAAGGGTTAGACAGGTAGAAGGGTTAGACAGGTAGCAGGGTTAGACAGGTAGAAGGGTTAGACAGGTAGAAGGGTTAGACAGGTAGCAGGGTTAGCCAGGTAGCAGGGTTAGACAGGTAGCAGGGTTAGACAGGTAGAAGGGTTAGACAGGTAGAAGGGTCAGACAGGTAGAAGGGTTAGACAGGTAGAAGGGTTAGACAGGGAGAAGGGTCAGACAGGTAGAAGGGTTAGACAGGTAGAAGGGTTAGACAGGTAGAAGGGTTAGACAGGTAGCAGGGTTAGACAGGTAGAAGGGTTAGACAGGTAGAAGGGTTAGACAGGTAGAAGGGTCAGACAGGTAGAAGGGTTAGACAGGTAGCAGGGTTAGACAGGTAGCAGGGTTAGACAGGTAGAAGGGTTAGACAGGTAGCAGGGTTAGACAGGTAGAAGGGTTAGACAGGTAGAAGGGTCAGACAGGTAGCAGGGTTAGACAGGGAGAAGGGTC
>NW_027663368.1:0-133971 GCF_963989245.1 Nansenia antarctica
GCCGGCGGCGGCTTCAGAGGAACCCGATACATCTCCCCAAAGTAGTCGAGAGCGCCTTTCAGACTCTGCGCTTCAAGCCCAAAGTGAAAAAGAAAGAGTAAGCCGGTCCAATCGTAAACTGTGTGTTTATTAAGCCTATACCATTCCGGGTAATCGGAGGTCACTTTTCGGGAGGTCCCCCCTGTGAGCAGCTGGCAGGGGAACACCACAGGGAGAAAACACCCTAAATAGTTGTGAAGTAAACTGGGGAAGTGAGAGAGGGAGGTGAGGTTAAAGTAGAGGAAGTGGGAACTGAGAGAGGGGATGACGAGCCAACGAAAGCACTGTGTTTGAGGACCCAGAACGTTCTAATCCCTCGTCGTTTGTGGAACTAATTTTTCTACTTGTGGCCCGATTAATAATACAAAGAGCGGCTTTTCTGGAGTAATGTGTCTAACCCGATCTACAATGGTGCGTATACGCGGCTACCCGCGTAAAGCCTGCGTAAACAAAATGATTCAGCTAATACTACAGCCAAGTCTGTAAAAAAAATTATAATAATACAACTGCCTATTCAATTTAGTCATTGTACATATGACTAGGATCACTAGGGAGAGTGGACATTGGACATGGTAGACCTGTCTACCGGTATCACCCAATATAACATGATTCTTTATAGGCTTCACTACTGTATATCTTAACCAAAGTTGTGCAAGTCACTGCTACAGAAGTTTGAGTTTTATATGCCACCATTGTGACTTCACATTTGTATTCGTGTTTATTTATTTACATTAAAATGGGTCATAAGTGGCACATTTTTTCCATGACTTCATGTGAAGCTGGTCTATTGTCTGAGTGCACTTTCTCTGAAATATGAGACCACAGGTTATACTGGCTGTGTTGATCTGTTGTCATCTGAGCCCAGGGAGCCTAGATGGGGAGCCCTGTCCTAACAACACTCACCAAACAAACAGCAGTAACTAGCGACTGAATTAATAAATCAATTACTGGACACAAATATATATATATATATCACTTATCTCTGAATCTCATATCTCGCTTCTGACTAAGTGAGACTAATATTTCACATTTCATTTTCACACAAAGTTTCACATTTAAGTTGACCCTGTTGAAAAGTTCATCAAAAAACCTTGAAGAAACTAGCTATTCATTCACTGTAACGCAATGCATTGATCCGCACAAGAAAAGTGGCTCAGAAACATGAAAATCCTTGTATTGCTCGATCTAACGGAGGACAAATTCAAAGTTTGTTCTGTTTTCTTTTCTTTATTACCAAAAGTGTACACACACAGATACATCACAGCATTCAGTTCTTCTCTGCTTTGACCTTAGGGCTGAAGAAAGCAGACATACTCTTCATGCCTGTTTTGTCCACCTTTGCAAGAGTTTTCTGAGCGGCACTCATCTTCTTGGGCGGCTGAAGAGAAAAGAGAAAAATCAATATCACATCTCATCGGCTTTGAGTGAAGAGAGGGACATAAAAGTACATATCATCCTTAACAGGAAGACTTCTGCAAGGTTAGAGGGAGGTCTTCTGCAAGGTTACAGAAGCTACTTTGACAATCATCTGGATTTTCAGTCCAACAGACATCAAACTGCATTTCTATTCCTCGCAAGCGGCAAGGAATTATTTGCTACAAACAAATATCCCTCTAAAACTAAAAACCCCAAAAGAACATGGAAGAACTCTTTAAGAATAATCCCCCCCCCGCCCCGCTCTATGCACACTCACTTTGCGGGCAAAATCGGCGCTGTTGAATTTGGTGTAGTCCTCTCCTGCCTCCACTAGCATGTCAGACATTTTCCGCTTCTGCACACAGAAGAGCTTTAGATCACTCAGAACACCCACCACACCACAGACACGCCAGTTACCATGACCACACTGTGACTCCATCAAACAAAACATATCAAGTTTTACAACTTAGAATAACATAAACAGGAGCTGATGTATCAATTTACTACATGTCTATATGCAAATGTAACATCCTGAGACCCGAAAGCCAAAGAAAAGCTGGAGAACATACCTTTGAAGGAGGCTCCACCTCTTTTGGACTTAGGAGCTCAGGTAACCTGTCAGGAGGGAGGGAGGTAGAAGACCACTGCATTATCACAAACAAAGTATTGGTGCTTCACCTGCATTATACCCTCAATAATCACTGATTTACTGTAGCATTGGTACAATTCTCCTTATTCTTGATGACCTAGTCCTAGACAATACATGAGCATGTGTATATATGTGTATATATCTCTACTGTGAATGATTGCCATATCCAGACTGTATTATCCGTAAGGACCCCCAGGTTGCACTGTAGAATAAAGGGTGTCAACAGTGATGTCCTTGTACCTTTGAAATCTCACTGTAGCCAGTGTTACCTCCAGCCAATCACAGTTGCTCCCCAATCTATGAGTCTCACTAGGCCTATTAAGTTAGCTCTTACAAACACAAGATCCTTAACGAATAAAACCTTTGTTTTGAACGATTTTATCACTACATATAATTAGGATTTTCTATTTCTAACAGAAACCTGGTTAACGTCCAGTGACATCAGTGCCTTCGCTGAACTATGTTCCCCCGATTACATGTTTTTTAATTCACCCAGACTCACAGGTCGTGGAGGTGGCCTTGCTGTGGCTTTTAAAAATCATTTGCACTGCAGCCTTATCCCAGTGGAGAAACCTTCTAGCTTTTAAGTACTGATGTTCAAAGTCAAGTGTGATACCCCTGTTTGCTGTATTGTTATATATCGCCCTCCTAAACCAAACAGTACTTTTTTTGCTGACTTCTCTGATCTTATTTCTTTTATCATTCTTAATTATGACAAAATCATATTGGTTGGTGATTTTAATATGCACGTGGGTCGTCCTACTAACAGTCCTGCCACTGAATTTTTAAGCATTTGTGATTCCTTTAACCTAAAGCAGCATGTATCTCTGCCTACACATGAACGTGGCCACACTCTTGACTTAGTTTTTACTATGGGTTTATCTGTTAACTCCCTCACCCTAAAAGACTCAGTTTCTGATCACAAAACTGTGCTATTTGATATTTCCCTTCGCGTAGCTGTTCCTTCCCCAAAATGTACAGTTCACTCCCGCATTTTTAACGAGAGATCTGCTGTTAATTGTTCCTCTATCTTCTCTGCTCAGTGCAACAGCTTAACACAGTTTAATGATGTAAATTATTTGGTTGATCAGTTTAATACTCGATGTTCATCAGTTTTAGATCACATTGCTCCCAACCAAGGTCAAGGTGTCAGGCAAATCCATCACCTTGGATAAATGATGATACTTGCCAACTAAAAAGAGAATGTAGAAGAGCAGAAAGAAAGTGGAAGAAAAGTAACCTACAGGTCCACCTCCTTATTATGAGAGATGTTGTCTGCTTACAATTTATTAATCAAAAAAGAGAGACTTAAGTATTTTACAAGCCTTGTAGCAGCACAAAAGTATAACGCCAGAGTTCTCTTCAGCACCATTGATAAACTTGTAAACCCTGCTCCTTCAGTTGTCTCGGCCTCCTGTGTTGAAGATTGCAACAAGTTTTTAGCTTATTTTGTTGAGAAGGTTAAGGGTATCAAAGCCTCTATAACGCCCCCTACCTCATGCATGGTTACTACAGACGCCTCCCCCAGAGTGCTGAGTGAATTCACACCTATCTCCATGGATAATTTGCTTGACATTGTGTCACATATGGCGCTTTTCCATTGACCGGCACGGCACGGCACGCCTCGGCACGCTTTTGAACAGTTCTGGGTATGAGACGTTTTCCACTATACAGGAACGACCCGGGACTGTAGGAGGAGTTACGTGTCATAAGATTCCCCCCGCTATACAGATCAGGAAATGCGATAAGAATTATGTCAAAATGCAGCACTATCGTGCACAGATCAGCCTTACAACATGTAACGTTAAGTGCCTGTTACTTGCCGCTTTCAGTTCTAGTAGACTAGTTTAGATCTCGCAACCAGGGAAATGCCGACATGAAATGCGACACGATTCTATTTTTATTTCTCCTGACACGTTGAGCACTGTGCTTTTTTTTGTTGGTGAACTACCGTAATAAGCCTAAAAAAAGTTCAACTGTTCAAAAAGTGCAACTTCTCTGCTTTCAGAAACTGTTTGAATTTTTTAGATTGGGCATATAGTTCATGAATTACGATAGTTTGAAGGAACGCTGTAAAATCCTGTCTGCAGACAGCTCCGGCTTCGGAGCAAGACGCGAATCTATCGCATTAGTCAAATACATGCTCACATCCAGTCATCCGCTCACTGCTCTCCATCAAAAATGGCACATCCATCAATAATATGACATAATAACAACTGCTCTGATTAGATTGCTTAGATTGTTTAATACATCAACAGGGGGAAAAGCGAGATGAACTCGCGAGTATCATGCTTCCTCCATTGAACGGAAAGTCCTATCTATTCCATTCAAAGTGTTTTAGCCTTCCCCCTTTCCACTGGTAATAAGGAATTGGCAAGAATAGATAGATATAAATAGATCAACATAATGCAGCACTATCATGCACAGATCAGCCTTAAAACATGTAACGTTAGATATATAACGGAGCGAATCTACCGGCATTTGACTGCCGCTGGACTGAGGAACAGCATAGGCACAGGACATCGGCATAATAGCGATTTTTTTGTTATGCTTGTTGTAAATAAAAGTTCTATGATGCATTGAAATGACATTAAACTAAGATAATACGATGGTTAGCATAATTTCTCTAGTGACATTTTCCTAGAGCGAAATCTGTTGTGGTATTTAAAGATGGCGGTTAGCGAAGAAATCTATGAACATGGGATGACGATTTCCATTGACCAATCAACGGTGTGCAGCGTCACACGTCACACGCAGCCTGGCAAAAAAGTACCTTTCGCTACCCATCCCGAACAAGAACTATTTTAGTTGTTTAGTTTAGGCACGGGTACCAGAAATGGCACGGGTACTTTTGGCAGTGGAAAAAGGATAATAAACCCGGCTGACCCGGGCTGACCCGGGTTGGCCCTGTAGTGGAAAAGCGCCAATATGCACCTATCCTCTTGTGGCCTTGACACTATACCCCCCAGATTCTTCAAAGAGGTATTTAAAGTAATTGCCCCTTGTCTTCTCTCCATTGTGAATGAGTCCTCCGGTTTGTTCCCAGATTATTTCAAACAAGCCTGTATTCAGCCCCTTCTGAAGAAACCTAGTCTTGATCCAACACTCCCCCAAAATTATAGGCCAATCTCAAAACTACCCTTTGTCTCAAAATTAATTGAAAAGGCTGTTGCTAAACAACTTCTGGAAATAGTGGAAACAAATGACATTCTCGACCCATTTCAATCTGGGTTTCGTAGGCTGCATAGCACTGAAACTGCTTTGTTGAAAGTCACTAACGACATACTTATGAATACAGACTCTGGTCATCACTCCATTCTAATATTGTTGGATTTGTCTGCCGCCTTTGACACAGTTGATCATACCATCCTGCTGGATAGACTAAAGCATTGGGTCGGCAGAGATGGAACTGCCCTCAGATGGCTTCACATCAAGAAATTAGTTCAGTCTTGTTTTTTCCAACTCAGAAACATTGCCAAAATCAGATCAGCACTGCCAAAGAATATTATAGAGCAAATCATTCATGCTTTTATCTCTTCCCGTTTGAATTACTGTAACAAATTTTTTTCCTGCTTAAGTGATTCCGCAATTGCTCGACTCCAACTAGTTCAGAACGCTGCTGCGAGGCTTCTGACATACACCAAACGAAGAGAGCATAATTACCCCCATTCTAGCCCACTTACATTGGCTTCCCGTACGTTTTAGAATACAATTCAAGATCCTCCTGATCACCTTTAAGGCCCTCCATGGCATGGCACCCTCCTATATTTCCGATCTTTTAATACAATACATTGCGCCTAGATCTCTTAGATCGTCTGACCAACAGCTTTTAATTGTCCCACGGTCCAGGCTCAAAACAAAGGGGTGCTTTTACTGTTGTAGCTCCAACATTATGGAATCGCCTCCCCCTCACTGTCAGGTTAGCTGGGTCTGTACCACTTTTTAAAACAACCTTTAAAAACCCACTTATATAGGATGGCATTTTTACAAGTTGTTTTCTCTTTTTACTTCTGATATGTGCATTGATTTTATCATTCGTTCATTTTATCATTTGTTATATTGCTTGTGTGAAGTGCTTGTTTCCTTTTTAATGAATTACGCTGGCTGTTTAGTTGCTGTTATGCAATATTCTACCAAATGTACTGTGAAGCACTTTGTGACTGCTGTCTTAATAAGTGCTATACAAATAAATAAAAGTTAAGTTAAAGTATATACCCTAAATGCTTGAGCAGGGCTTTGCTCAAGTCTTCACTGATGTACTCCGAGATCATCCCATGGGCATACCGCAGGTAATCATCTGTGCCCCATTGGAGAGAGACCGCATGATTAGTTGAAGCACCATGGCATTATACAGACAGTAATGCAATGATAACCGTCTTTATTTATTTCGTAATATCAGCTTGTTTGACGTCAAATGCTTGATGTGTAACTTCATGTGAGTTCAATGTGTAAACTGATGGTCTTTGCAATGGTTTTGACGCCATCCACTGGTCAATGTTGTCATAGCATTAAGAAAAAAACAAGACTAACCATCGTCAGCGTCCGACTCCAGCTTCACTCTGACGAATGTCGTCGACTTCACCCCTTGCCCCACAGAGATGTTACTCTTTCTGAGGGCTTTGACCGTCATCTCCGCCTGGAAACATGAGGTACACCCCAAACCCACAACATCAGTTATTACCCTCCTAGTCCAGGGGGGTATTCCACCAACATCAGTTATTACCCTCCTAGTCCAGGGGGGTATTCCATCAACGTCGCTAAAGGACAATCTTTTGATAAATCCTGCAAGAGTTATAAACAAAAATCCAGCCTTATTTCGATAAGTCTCGCGAGACTCGCGTTATTAAAATAAGTCTGGATTTTCCTTTAGTGATGTTGATGGAACACCCCCCTGGGAAGCCCACAAAGGCTTGTTGATTAGTTGATAAGCTTAATCTTGTTTGATAGCACTGGGCTGGAACAAAGGTACCCTGTGTGTCCTCAGGGGGGGAAGGAGACTGAATGTAGAGAACATCTGCACACAGCTGTCAGGCAGCACTTGGTTACCTTTTTCTTTAGCCAGTCCATTGTTCTCTCCTGGCTATAGCGGTGAAACCTCAGGCTCCCTACCTCTGGAAGGGATGAGAGACAGAGCATTACAACACACGCAGTCACCGGGCATGACCCTTTGATTAACGTCCGCTAAACCGTCCTGCTTGACCTCTGACCTTTCTCCTCAGTGATGTGGTGCAGGGAGACCAGAGAGCGTGTACAGCTGAGCAGCCTGGAACATGCTGGGAAATCATCATCCATTACCACCTGGTCTACGGGCTGGAACTTCCCCTACAGAGCACAGACAGAGATGATGTCACAAACATAGGGAGACAGAAAAACGTAGGAGAAGAGACAGAATGAGATGATGTAGCAAAGAGAAGTAGACAGAAATACCCTACTGTGGGTATTTCACAACAAACTTCAGAATGTAGACAAAACTGAATACCCTGGTCATTCTTGGAGACAGCCGTTGGCGTTATGATTGCTAGCCAAAAGAGAGTCAGCGCGGTAGCTAACTAAACGGAAATTCCAGTAGTAAACCTTGGGCTAAATCAGAACATCTTTGCCATTCGTTAGCTACCGCTCAGATTTACTTTTGCTAGCAATCATGACGGTGACGTCTGTCTCTGAGAACAACGATTGTCTCCAATTCTGTTTACATTCTGCAGTTTGTGACGTACAGACTTCTATTTCTATGTGACAGACAGACTGCTTCCGTTTACATGTTTGTGACATCTATTTACATGTTCTTTCTACAGTTTGGGACGTAGAAACTTTTGGTGATGCACAAACTTCTGTTGCTATATGACAGACGGACATGACATCACAAATGGAAGAAAACAAACAACGGAGACCTGCAGACTCTGATGTCACAATAAGGACAAGTGTGACCCCGACAGTGATCATAAAAACAAGCTTGAATCAGAGAGGTGACATCACAAAGCGGACAGTGATGACAGCACAGAGGTAGATCTATGGATGACAGTGGCAGCGTCCGTAAATTCGCTCTGGAATAGGATTAGCACTCATGGAATGCCTCTTGTCCAATCAAATTAGTCCCTTTATGATGTTGAAGCCAGAGTGTGCTCCGGTACTCTCAGAGCGAATTTACGAACACAGCCATAATGTCAACACAGTATTGATGACAATTAGTCTAGGCCTAATTGTGTCTGTGTGTCACAATGAATGAAGACCTCAGTCCAAAAACTTGGGCGAGGGTGTATACACTGATGAGTCAAAACATTATGCCCACCTGCACAATATAGCCTTCGTTGCTCTCACGCATCGATGAGCCTTGAACGCCCAAAACCCTGTCACCAGTTTGTGGTTTGTCCCTCCTCGGACCGCTGTCGGTAGGTACTCACCATTGCTGACTGGGAGCACACCACACCTGACCCTAACCCTGACCCTAACCCTGACCCCACAAGCCTTTCTGTTTCAGAGATGCTCTGACCCAGTATTCTAGCCATAACAATTTGGCCCTTGTCAAAGTCACTCTCTCTCCTGAGGGTCAGGGTTAGGGTTGGGGTTGGGGTCAGGCTCAGGCCTTGTCAAAGTCACTCAGGTCTTTACTCTCCTGAGGGTGAGGGTCAGGGTTAGGGTTGGCGGTCAGGGTCAGGCCTTGTCAAAGTCAGTCAGGTCTTTACTCTCCTGAGGGTCAGGGTTAAGGTTAGGGTCAGGGTCAGGTCTTGTCAAAGTCACTCTTGCTCATTTCTCCTGCATCTAACACATCAACTTCAAGTACTGACTGTTTGCTTGTTGCATAACATATCCCACCCCTTGACAGGTGTCAGTAACACAGCAATCAATGTTATTCCCTTCACCTGTCAGTGGTCATAATGTTTTGGCTCATCTGTGTATATGCCTAGTGTAGTGAATCTAAGAAGAACCTTACCTTTGCCTTGATCAAATAGGGCAACAGAAGGTATAGGGGATCCATAGGGGTAACATACAGAAGTCTTCCATCTATTCAAATGAAAAGCATTGACTTTCAATAAAAGAAAACAGGGTACACTAGCTTTTATGACTATTATAAAGATATATGTTTTCTCTACAATTATAAAGACGGTCTGAAAAGAGGTGCTGGTTCTCCATTGAGTTAAGCTACTGCAAAATTAAGTATAGCTACTGCAAAATGCAGTACATCACATCAATATTTTGTCCAGTAAACGTATTTCCAATGAGCCTATTCAAGTGAAATGTGCACCAGACGTTGGTATTAACTCAAACAATCCAGACAAAAAATCTAAACATTAAAGTCCATATGTAAATAAAGTTATGTGTAATTAAGTGGAGCACAGCAAGAAAAGGCAAGGAACCAGCTGAAAACCATAACTAATTAGGAGGCAACTGTACCTCATATCTGTGCTAATAAATGTCAGCTGGGTTAGAATATATTGATGGGCTATAAAAGTTATTTTTATATCAACTTGTTAGAATGGCCCAGTCAATCACCTGACTTAAACCCAATTGAACATTTGTGGAAGCATCTGAAGATCCAGATTCACAAGAGGGCCCCCCGCAATCTTCAAGATTTAAAGACAATCTGTGTAGAGGAATGGGAATTACTTCATACAGAAAGTGCCTTGAAGCTGTCATTACAAACAAAGGCATCTCCACTAAGTATTGAATTAATTTCAGTTACTGTGTTCAATACCGTTTTCTTGTTTCATTCCACTTTATTACACACAACTTTATTTACATATGGACTTTAATGTTTAGATTGTTTGTCTGGACTGTTTGAGTTAATACCAAAGTCTGGTGCAAATTTCACTTGAATAGGCTCATTGGAAATACAATGCAACACAAATGTTGATGTGTTCAATACTTATTTTCCCCACTGTAGATAAAGACAGAGGTCTGGGTGGCAGCACCTCTCCATGGCATTACTGTAGCCTTTTCTCCATCATTAGAAACACGACTCCTCACGTCCTCCACTTCACGTCCTACTGGAAATGCATTGGAGGAGAAGATCTAGGTTCTTCCCCTGGCATATTCTCCTCCAATGCATTCTGAGGACACAGCCAGTGGAGGACGGAGAAGAGGACGCAAGGAGAAATGTCTGTTGACTAACCTGGCTGGACAGTCTGGCCAATGAACCAGGAGTGGTAATCTTCACTGAAGGCTTTGACCTCATACAGCTGACCGTCACCACTGCCCAACAGATAGAGGGAAGCTGCATCTGGAAAAGTAGATAAAAATAGGTTTCAAGCTACCTTCACACTACCACACTCTAATAGTATAGTGTTGACTTCATTGGAATTGACATGGATGGATGGACCTTACTAACATGAAATAGCTAATGCAGTGTTTCCTCTACATGCATTTCATCGTGGCGGGCCGCCACGATGGAATTTCCTCCGCCACCATTCAGATTTCTCAAAAAAAAAAAAAAAAAAAAGTTCTCAAAAAAAAAACAAAAAAAAAATAAACATTTTAGCTGATTAAAATATATCTGATCCTAGATCAGCGCTATAATGGATGTTGACTAAAAGTGCACCTAAATCCACGCCCATCTCTCTCTAACCGCTGATCCAAAATCAGATTAATGACATTCAGTTGACGACGTGACACAAGGGCTCCTGATTGGTCTAAATGTGAACTGTGGTATTATTGTTATTGTGTACAGGCCACCGTAGTGACATCCGGGGGGTATTCCATCAACATCGCTAAAGGGAAAATCCAGGTTTAGTCTGATAAATCTCGCGAGAGTTCTTACAAATATCCAGGCATGCTTGAGTGTGTTGTTGACAATCGTTCATGTCCTTCATTAAACGTTTAGCTTTGTCATTTGATACGCCGCCTACGACTACCATCTCTCTGCACTACAGTAAACAGTTAATCAGTAACGTTAGCCGCTTTTGTGCTCATGTAGGCCTACTTCGTATTATATTATAGCTGATGATCTTTGTGTGTGTATGTGACTGTCAGTCACAAGTTTATATTCTGTATATTCATAATTTATTTTTTTTGGCCATCCTCTAGTTTTGGCTGTGATTAGAAAAAATAAAATAAAAAATAAATACGTTGTTTTGAGCGCGCGTGCGCGTTTCATGCGCGTGCACGCGAAAAAATCGCGCGCGCTACGCGCGCGGTCACGGCCACCCGCCACCATTGTAAAAATTCCTGGAGGAAACACTGTAATGTTACCTGTTGAAGGATTCCTGAGTCTAATGAAAGAGGGGTCACTGTCGTTCTTGGGTTCAACAGCAGAGTCTGTGGGCAATAAGATTCAAACACAGGTCATGATGACACCATCATGTCGTCATGACGCTGGCTGATTTATGTGTCTCACTGAGGGAATAATGTCATAAAATGTCACTTAAAGGCACAATCTGGGATTTGTTCTGCAGTTCAAAGGTCATTTAAATGTGTGATATACCCATTGATTCTAAAAGAATATTGTATGCAATTTCTTTCCTAACCATAACCCAAAATATAAGGTTATTCAATGTTTGTAAACAATCAATGTCTTTGTAAACAAGCAGTCTATCTTATTTTAGAGAGGCCACATGACATTACCCTAACATCTCTAGACTTGTCTTTATACCAAAACAATTTACAGGGAATAAGGGATGGCACCTTTAATTGTGGCTAGCTAGCTAACATCATGTCTTGTGTTGTTGGTCTCCATACTAAATTGACAAGCTTCAGTTTAAGTGTGGCGATGGAGCAGTAGCTCTTCTGAGTTAGCTGTGACATTGTTGTCAATGTGAGTAAGTTAGCTACCTACCTGCAGCAATTATGACCCAACTACTGTCATGTTGTGCTTGTGGCGTGCGCTTCTTTTTAGTAGCCATTTCAGACAAATGAAGTAGAAATGTATTTTTCAATTACTTTTAGGCAACCTGTTTAGTATCAACACAGCTAGCTTGCTGGCTAACTGTTGTCATTAGAAAGTACGAAAGCATGGGATACTGCTGGGTGGTATTCCATCAACGTCGTTAAATGAACTCTCGCGAGAGTTATCAAAATGAGCCTGGTTTTTAAATATAAATCTCGCGAGATTGCTCAGAAAAAGCCTGGACTTTCCTTCAGCGACGTTGATGGAATACCCCCCTGGAGGAGGAGGCGTAAACACCGTGAGCAGACAGAAAAGGCGGGCAGCCGTGTGTTTTTCCACAAGGGGTTAGGGATGCATGTTTTTTTTTAGTATAGGCTTTATTTCCGTAGCTGCAGCTATAGTTACAGTTTCAGCCTGTACAAATGACAGTAAAATGCTGTTTAGTGACAAATCAGCTATAGTCTATCATTTCCACTGGATCCCAAAAGTGGCACATTCTATGACGTCATCTTAAGGCTACACGCACCACAATAACAACATAAGAAATACATTATTTAAGCGTTATGGAACGATAAGCCGTGGTATATCGTGGATATTGCCACAGCTGGCGGGGTGGTTAGGCACGACGTGAAGCGGAGTTACGGGGTTACTGTGTGATACATGTTGGTGCTGGAGGCTGGCTGGCTGTATACATTTGCAATATAAAATCCTCATGTTTAAGCAGTTTACGTTTGAGTCACTAGAGGGCGCCAGTAAACCAGATTATCAGTCTTCCCTGTATGGAAGAGAGAGCGGGCCGTTGTTGGCCTTAGCCGTGAAAAATGCGCAGATCCTAATTCAAATACATGTAATTACCCCAGTAGCTGTGCGGGGAGTCTTTAGGGTTGGGCTGATATTGGTAGTGTTCTCCCCAATCTATCTAACAGCCCACTCTTCTGATTTTGTAATGAGATCACTAAAAGACATGGGCTGTGTTCGGAATAGCGTACTAGCATACTACTCATACTAGATATGACGTAGATTTGAGTAGGCGAGAGCGTTCACACTGTACAGTATGCGAGATTTGAGTATGCGAGCAATATTTTCGGAATAATTTTTAGTGTGTTACGATGGACACTTGTGGCGTACTGCTTCCCCAAAATGCATTTCGTCCAGGGTTCAAGATGGGGCGGGTTACCGCCGAATGCGCTACTGGATTTTGAGGTTGTAGAAAGTTTAGGCTGTAAATTCTCAATCCCATCTGGCAACCCTGTGCGCTTTCAGCCTCGTCAAACTGCGTCATACATACACACTTGTCATACAGCTGTTGTTTACATTGTCCGATAGCCTGGGGACCGAAAGCTTGCAATAAACATCGTTTTTTGCACATATTTGAGTGTGCAGATGCTGCTTTTTTGCACTATTTGATACTCTTCAGTTGCAGCACCCCAAGTCTGATCACGGATGAGCGGTGGTATTTTCACTATACTGGGAATTAACATGGTGAAATGCATTCTTAGACAAGGCTATGTCATCACATGTTCGCCTATTTGACTGATTGTAGCCCAATCACGAATGATCCCAGTATTGTCGCTTCAGACGGACAAGTTGGTTGTATTGTGCTTGCTGCAGCAAACCCACGATATGTTATTGCTCATATATATCTATTTTAATATGTTCTTTTACCAACTGCTAAGACAACAATATAGTAAACTAGTTACTTGAGCTAGCTAAAGATATTGCCCCCCCAAATCATTTTACAACTTGTTGTAATTATGTTATGTTGTTTCTGTCGAACTCCCTAAGTAAGCGCAACGCAGGGTGCGTTTGTAAATTTGCTCTGAGAGTGCCGGAGCGCACACTGGGTTCAACGTCATAAAGGGACCAGGTAATTTGATTGGACAAGAGGCATTCCATGAGTGCTGATCAGATTTCCAGGGCAAATTTACGAACGCAGCCGTAATATAGCTAGGAACAGAAGAATCCTCAGGTCAGATATATAAACGAGTTATTTTGGTAAACCGGACACATTTTCGGAATATATGTGGTTACTTTCTCGCCTGAAAACATATTAAAACTTCATTAAATGACATGTTAACACTTGTAAAACCAAAAGTACAGGTTTTAGCTAATGGAGGTTTAAAATGGAGGTTTAAATTCGCCGCTCCCGGCGAAATGCATTCTGGGAGGCAGTATGCATACTGTGTAAACGGTCGGCTGGTTTTCGCATACTTATTATGAATTTAGTAGGCACTATGCAGTATGCAGTATATACTCATTGAGTATGCTAGTATGCAGTATATACTCATTGAGTATGCAGTATGCTAGTATACAGTACCATTCCGAACACAGCCATTGACTGAGTTCAATATGAAGGGAGAATAGTCAGAACAATATCATGCATCATGTTCTCTTTCTCAGTTGCCAGTTCCTTGGTTTCCCACTAGCATGTCGATTTTATGTAGTTGTATGTATTGTAATAGTGATATATTATTTAGCTTTTCATCTCTATGGAGGCTGTTTAAGGCAGGGGACACTAAGGGAGCCAGGGCCGCTCAGAAGGAGGTGAAGAAGAGCTGAGAGCAGCCAAAGAGGAATACAGGAGGAAATTGGAGGGCGGGCTAGTGGCCCACAGCTCCAAGGAGGTGTGGAAGGGTTTCAAGAAGATCACGGGCCACAAGCAGCCACATACTGTGGTGGAGGGGACCCGAGAGCAGGCGGATGACCTGAACTGCTTCTTTAACAGGTTTGACCAACCATCCCTCTGTCACCCCCCACAGCCCCCAACCCTCTCCTCCCCTCTCCAATGTACCGCACCCCCGGCAACAGTAGCCCCCACTCCCCCTGACCCCCTCACACCCCAGCAGCAATTGCCTCCCCTTACCAACACCAGGAGCCAGGGAGCATGCTTCACACCTGGAGACACCTGTACTCACAGCTTTATAACATCTGAGCAGGTGAGAAGGCAGCTCTCCAGGGTGAATGTGAACAAGTCCAGAGGTCCAGACAACATCAACCCCAGGGTTCTGAAGGTGTGTGCTGGAGAGCTGGCGGACACATTCCAACATCTCTTCAGTCTATCTCTAAGACTGAGGAGGGTGCCACAGTTCTGGAAGACCTCTTGCATCGTCCCAGTGCCAAAGAAGGGACGGCCCAGCACCCCAAACGACTACAGACCTGTCGCCCTGACACCACAGGTCATGAAGATCCTGGAGAGGCTAGTGCTGCAACACCTTAAGCCCCAGGTGAAGGACTTCCTGGACCCCCGGCAGTTTGCATAATTATCAGGAGAGCATTGGGGTGGAGGATGCCATCATTTACATGCTGCACAGGGCCTACACAGTACACACACCTGGAGAGGCCACAGAGCATGGTGAGGACCATGTTCTTCGACTTCTCCAGTGCATTTAACACCATCAAGCCATCACTGCTGGCTGACAAACTAGCAGTGATGTGTGTGGAGGACTCCCTGACGGCTTGGATCCACAACTACCTCACAGACAGACGTCAGTATGTGAGACTGCAGGGCTGTCAGTCTGAGGTGGTGGTGTGCAACACCGGTGCCCCCAGGGAACTGTTCTGTCACCCTTTCTCTTCACCCTCTATACCTCCGACTTCCAGTTTAGCTCCGACCAGTGCCACCTGCAGAAGTTTTCTGATGACTCCTCTATCGTCGGTTACATCACAGACGACAGGGATGAGGAGTACAGGGCCCTGGTGGAGAGCTTTGTGCAGTGGTGCGACACCAACTACCTTTTGCTTAACACCAGCAAAACAAAGGAGTTGGTGGTGGATTTTAGGAGGAAGAGAAGGACCCCAGCCCCCATCACCATCAAGGGGGTGGAAGTCGAGAGGGTGGACTCCTACAGGTACCTGGGAGTAGAAATTAATAACAAACTGGACTGGACTGACAACACCGAGGCTCTTCTCAGGAAAGGGCAGAGCAGACTGTTTTTCCTGAGAAGGCTGAGGTCTTTCGGCGTCTGCAACAAGCTGCTGCGAATGTTTTATCAGTCGGTGGTTGCCAGCGTTCTGTTCTTCGCCGTGGCCTGCTGGGGTGGAAACATCTGTGCCAGGGATGCTGCGAAGCTAAACAAACTGGTGAAGAAGGCCAGCTCTGTGGTGGGGACCGGGCTGGACAGCCTAGAGGTGGTGGCAGAACAGAGGATGGGGAAAAAACTGGCGGCCATGCTGGCCAATCCCTCCCACCCGATGTACTGCGAGCTGACGGGGATGAGGAGCAAGTTCAGCCACAGATTTGTTCTCCCCCGTCAAAGTACAAAAAGATTTGGACAGTCCTTTGTTCCAGCTGCACTCCGACTCTACAACCAGGCCCTGCAGGGTGGGGGAGACCTGGAGCTGGAACTTTGGAACTTGGAACTTTTTACTTATTGAGCCTGCACTGTTTTATCTATTTATTTATTGAATGTTTTCTGTCTGCCCTAACTAAGCTGTTTGACAACAACATTTCCCCATTGGGGACAATAAAGGTTTTCATCATCATCTATACTATAGTATGACGTTAGTTTGAGACACCACTCACAAAAGTATGTCCAGGGCTGCCAAGTTTCACCAAAAGTTTGGAATGTGATTTTTTGGCGGTGGAGCGACCCAAAACTGAGCGTTTTGGCAGCGGCGGCCCCTCTCTCCCACCCAATTATTTGTGCTAGTTTCCTGCAATTTTACATGTTGTTCATAATAAACCAGCACAAGAAATGAAAATAATTAACATTTTATAAAACAAGACAAACATTCAGACAATATATCATATTTATGAAATCTTAATAAACAAATACAGTAGCCTACAGACTCTAAAAGAAAAATGGGCCCCATCAACAGGACTCAGCCCCTTGGTCAGCAGCAGAAAGACCCTTGATCATCATCTTATATACAGTGCATTGCTCATAGATGGCTATCATGTTATACAGTACATACCAGGGTTTTTCCTGGGTCAGAATGAGGGCTTGGTGGTCGATCTTGTGCGCGCACAGCGCGCCCACATTTTTTGGGAGGGAACCCCAATTGTGTTGTATTTGTATTGTAAATTGTAATTATTATGAATTATTATTATTAATATTATTAATGTACCTGGTTATGTTACAGTAGAGAAACAAAAAACAGTTACCAAAACTGAGTATTTACTAGCTAAGATTGGCAAAAGATTGGCGTGGTGAAACCGAAATTAGTAAATGAATGAATGAATGAATGGTCTTTATTGTCATTGATATAGTACAGGTACCAAACAACGAAATTTGGGAGGGGGGGCTCCCCTGGTGCTAGGAAAGAAAAGAAAAACTAAAAAAACAAGAAGGGAAAGGAGCTGGTTTACATAAATAAAGGCTATGTACACTATCCACTATACTATACTGTACAGATAAAACACTGTGCTGTACTCTATGCTATGCTATACCTATTCTAACATTTCCTATTTCTCTGCAACCTTATGTACCCTAGGGTTGTCATATTGCACATAGTGTTATTGCACATTCATTTAAAGTGTCGCAGTTTGCAGGCTTGAAATGTACACATTTGTGCCTCAGCACTACACCTGATTTTTCAATCCAGCAGCTGCCATCAATCCGTCCAGACTGTCCAGGGCCCAGAACCTAGGTCTTTGCTGTGTTCAGGGCCTGGATGGCCCTGGGGTAGAAGCTGAGCTTCAGTCTGTTTGTCCTTGCGAACATGGTCCTGTACCGCCTGTTCGAGGGCAGCCGAGCAAAGTGTTCGTACCCAGGGTGGGATGGGTCTCTGGAGATCTTGGAGGCCTTCCTGAGGCAGCGTGTGTTGTACAGCTCTTCCAGAGAGGGGAGGGGGGCGCCGGTGATCTTCTGGGCCGTTCTCACGACTCTCTGTAGCGCATTCCTTTCTGCGGCTGTGCAGCTGGAGAACCAGTTGCAGATGCAGTAGGTGAGGATGCTCTCCACTGCGCAGCGGTAGAAGGCCACCAGTATCTCCTGTCTGGTGTGGTCCTTCCTGAGGACTCTCAGGAAGAAGAGCCGCTGTTGTGCCTTCTTGATGATGGCTGCTGTGTTGTTCTTCCAGGACAGGTCATCCTGTATGTGCACTCCCAGGAATCGGAGGGTTGAGACTCTCTCCACGCTCCCTCCGTCGATGAGCAGGGGCTGGACCTCAGATTTTTTCCTCCTGAAGTCCACGATGATTTCCTGGGTCTTTGACTGGTTCAGCAGCAGGTTGTTAATGATGTTTCCTCAAACCATGTTTGTCCTTATGTGTAAGGATGCTGTTGCGCAAAGAGCTAACTTTGATTATGCTTTTTCATGTTTTTTTTCTTTTTTTTTTTCTCATCAAACATTTCTTGTTGTCAATAAAAGTATTTTAAAAATCCTTTTAAAACAATTCTGGGTCTATTGCTCTGTCACCTAGCATTTTGGAGTTTAGCTTGCAACGTCGCGAGCGTGTTAGCGGCTAAATTACAGTAACTTCCTCTTATACGTTTTGGTAACGGCCCTGGTAACAATCTATGCCACTTGCAAAGAAGATAAGGGTTAGTTCAACCTTATGTTGCGGTGTTTGCTCAATTTGATGTTTGACACTGGTCAGAGTAGATCCAGTTCACATTGGGAAGGTAGCCTAGAGGTTAGAGAGGCTGGCTAGCAGTTGGCTGGCTAGTTTGATCCCTGCCTCAGGAGGGAGCTTGCATGTGGCCTTGAGCAAGGCACTTAACAAGTCTCATGATACATTTACATTTTTGGGCATTTAACAGATGCCTTTATCCAAAGCGACTTTTCTTTTTTGCGATTGATGTGTGGTTTCATGTATGTGGGAATAAATGTTTTAAG
The DNA here is from genome assembly GCF_963989245.1 of Nansenia antarctica. NCBI lineage: Eukaryota > Metazoa > Chordata > Actinopteri > Argentiniformes > Microstomatidae > Nansenia > Nansenia antarctica. Next base: position 18,701 of record NW_027663368.1, read on the forward strand.
TGACAAACCAAAAAAAACAAAACAAAAACAAACAAAATATGTTTACAAAATAAATACATCTTTCTTCTAATTCTAATAGATGCGTTTTCATTATTGTTACCGCTGCTTCATAGGTCTGAATAACACTGACAGGCTTTATATGTGTCCCTTGAACAGAGCTTGTATAGAAAAATTATAGCATGCATCATAGGAAGGTGCCTGGGCGCCGCGCAATGATAATTGCCGTCGTTTTCAGTGAAAATTATTTTGTCACCTTTTTGGGCCAGCACCCCTGCATTCCCAAAAAATGTGATAGAAATGAGCCATTGAATTGTTGCACTCTCTCCAGCAATTCCCAGTTCCCGGTGTACCATTCTGTAAGTATTTTCTTCTTGGGGTAATAAAAAACCTAATAATGTTCTTCCATGAAAATTCTCTCCATTGTCCAGAGCTAGAGGTGGTGGATTGTATTTTACATATGTTCAACCATTCTTCCTCAGTTAGGACTATGTTTGCTTCCTTCTCCCACTTATCCCTAACATATAAGGTGGAGTGATTCTTGGTGGACTGTATACTCTTCTGTATAATTCTTGACACCAGTTTCTTGTGGGTGTTGCCCTTATACGCATCAATAAAAATGTTGACGAGACTCATTTCAGAAACCTCATTATTCTTTATATTCTTATAGAAGTAATGCCTCAGTTGTAAATACCTGTAGAAATCTTGTTTCTCTAGGTTGTGATTATCAATAAGATATTGAAAGGCCTGTATTGGATGAAATTAGGTAGGGATGTCCCGATCCCATTTTTTCACTACCGATACCTGGGCTTCAGGTATCTGCGATACCGATATCAATCCGATATTTGTATTTATTGTTTTACTCCTGAATAATAACAAATACTTCCCCAGTATAGTCCACAACATTTGGCTATTAAAGACTGCCCGCCTTTATTCAAGCAACAAAAACAGTACTCACTGTTACTCACTACTCAGTGACCAACTGGTTTCAAGTTAAAACAATTTAAACAACAGCATTCAGCATTGTAGAAAAAAATGAGTTACTGTCTGATTTCTAGTTGTAGTGCCTTCAGTTCTCTTTAGTATTCGTTTCGTATCTCACTATGGGAACGCCCCCTGCGTGACCTCATCAGAAACTGAATTACACTGCGCCAGCCCATTGGCTGGCCAAGGCGACGCTTGTGTCACGAGGGACGGGACCCTCCGCCTATATAAGACGTACACACGGCATTGTCGTCATTCAAAAACCTTTGGTCGCTTCTCGCTGGTGCTGGCAACAACTGTGCGGGTGGCTAAACAGAGAGCTAAACAGTCCACAGATACGAGCGACCACAACACACACACACACACACACACACACACACACACACACACACACACACACACACACACACACACACACACACACACACACACACACACACACACACACACACACACACACACACACACACACACACACACACACACACACACACACACACACACACACACACACACACACACACACACACACACACACACACACACACACACACACACACACACACACACACACACACACACACACACACACACACACACACACACACACACACACACACACACACACACACACACACACACACACACACACACACACACACACACACACACACACACACACACACACACACACACACACACACACACACACACACACACACACACACACACACACACACACACACACACACACACACACACACACACACACACACACACACACACACACACACACACACACACACACACACACACACACACACACACACACACACACACACACACACACACACACACACACACACACACACACACACACACACACACACACACACACACACACACACACACACACACACACACACACACACACACACACACACACACACACACACACACACACACACACACACACACACACACTGTATGGAAAGTTTGAGCGGCAGTGACGGCCGCGCGCTGCACTTAGTATTTATTCTTGATTATTTTGAACGTCTCGCTCAGCCCGTCAGTGACGGTGCAGTGTGTGTGTGTTAGCCCGTCAGTGACGGTGCAGTGTGTGTGTGTTAGCCCGTCAGTGACGGTGCAGTGTGTGTGTGTGTGTGTGTGTGTGTGTGTGTTAGCCCGTCAGTGACGGTGCTGAGCCGTGCTGTACGTTAACAAACACGTTTGTACAGCTGTTCCTTTGTGTCGACCTCCCTCTGTGCCTAGAGACTCTTACACTAACGTTACCACCAGGTGCTAGCTAGTTACGGTAGCTAACGTTACCACCAGGTGCTAGCTAACTAAGGTAGCTAATGTTACCACCAGGTGCTAGCCAGCTACGGTAGCTAATGTTACCACCCGGTGCTAGGTAGCTAACGTTACCACCAGGTGCTAGCTAGCTAAGATAGCTAATGTTACCACCAGGTGCTAGCTAGCTAAGGAGGAACAGCCATGATATGTGTTTAGCTTACATGCATAGTGATAATTATGTATGAAATATACTACAATGGCTATGGAACAATTTACTTCTGTAGTATATTATAAGTGAAGAAATACTTAATCAAGGTCTGATGTTAATTGAACAATGACTTTATTATCAAGAAACCAAAGCGCTTTACAACGGCCTCTCATTCACACATTCACACACCAATGGCGGCAAGCTGCCATGCAAGGCGCCGGCCCGCTCACTGGGAGCAATTTGGGGTTCAGTGTCTTGCCCAAGGACACCTTACACATGGTGAAATTGAAGAGGTAGTACTAGTGTCCTACATGACAGATTAGGAGCATAGAGACCTTCAACAGGTGTAATACCACATTGAGCCACAGTGTGTCATCAGGAACTTAACCTTTTAATCAAATGAGTTCTCCCAGCTTATTGTTTTAAAACTCTCAAACTCTGTTTTTCTTTCTACTTGCCTAAGAGCAATGTAGGCCAACTTTGTTATGGTTATGGTGGAATAAAAGAATAAGTGAGCAGTCAAATTCAGAATTCTCATACCTTACAGATAACCTAACCCAGATATAAATGAGTATAAATTAGAACACATCAGTGTATATGTGACTATTTCTCCCAACCCTAGATTACAATCGAGCTCAAAGACAACTGTAATGTCTGGTCACACCAATATCGGTCCCATCTAGAACAAACAGTAATTAATAACGTCATAAAACATGTCAAGACATGTGGCCAGCCGAGGCTCGAACCGCCGATCTGCAGACCTTGAGACAGACTGCCTCTTATGCCACCCCAAAGGTGACGGCACAGCCAATTCCTGTCTCCATGGCCCCCTTGAATGCGCTGTATGTTGTACATACAGGGAGCCGGAGAATGAGGGCACAGGTGTTGGCCGTGGGGAACATGGCTGGTCCATCACTTGGGTGGAGAAACTCCAGCTCAGGAGGGGATGGAAACCCCATAGCTGGGATCTTCTCCAGGCCAGTGGCAAATATTAGCACTTCTTCCAGGGTCAGCGGGGTTTCTCCACCTGTAAAAAAATAAATAAATAATTGTAATCAATGAACTTGAGGGCTAAATGATGTAAAGGCAATAAACAGTTATTTTGCTCTTTAAATTCTAATAATAAAATAAAAGAGGGATTATGTTGCACACTTGAATAGACTATACTACTGATTTTGGTGGGCCGAACAACTCCAGCACATAGTAGCTTCTTGTGCACGCACAAAATGCACAAAACATTTGTGTACATTGTACAGTATTAATAGTTAAGGGGTCTGCTGCTGTATGTGCCTAAATAAATGCTGGCCCGAATAATGATTTACCAGGAAACAATAAACAGTAAACAATGAATTAACAGTAAGCATAACCACGGTACAAGGTACAACAGAAAACAGTTTAGGTGTCCCTTTTTTTTAACGAACACTTCACATAAACAATTAAAATGTCTTTCTATTTGGCACTTTCTTACCCTCCACCTCCAGGAGCCAGTCCCTCCAGTACACAGTGGTCCTGGTCTCATCCCTCCTCCTGTCGGACCCAGGCAGGGATAAGCCCAACGACTTAAACGCTGCCACCACATTGGCTGCAACCAATGGTCTTTGGTCCTCGAGAAAGAGGGGTTCATAGGCCTTGTAGTGGGCCTTCATTGCCTCCAAGAGGCCAAAGACACTGAGGCCTTCTCTAAATCTGTAAATGTAAGAAGTTAAAGAAGAGACATCAATCTAAATGTGTCAGCTGCTCTGAGATAAGCACTGTAACGACTTGACTGCTTCCATTGTACAGCGTGTGAACATTATGAATATTTTGTGCAGATAAATATTATTATGAAATCAATTATGGTTTGAAAGTGAAGTCTTTTTAACTGAATAACTGTTTAAGAAAGTTTTTTCTTTATCATTTCCCCAAGCTTACTGTCTCAGTCCATCAGTAGTCATTTAAATGATGAACATTGCTATACTTACTGTTGGAGGGCAGCATGGATGCGTCCCTCTGCATAAAAATAAAGAGCGGCACTGACCAATTGGTCTCGCTCCTCTAGTGACATGAGGTACCGCAGGGAGCCCATGAGTAACAGGTCCTCCAATGCCTCATTTACTGCTTCTCTGGCCTCCTCCAGAGATTTAGCAGTGTGGATCTAAGTCATAATATTTGGAAAACAAAAATATTTGATTACATTCTGCTTCAATAGTCATAATTCTGAGTTTTCAACACCTATAAGATTGCAAAACATGAATGTAAATGTACATAAATAGTTTACTTGCCTTCTGAAGCTTTTCTTTCAGAGTGTGGTCCATCACCTCTTCCATACTTACAGGAAGAGGTGATGAACCACAAAGCTGGTTAAAAAGCCGGGTTGATAAGAAGTGTGGGGACACTCCTCCTTGCACGAGGCAAACAGCCATCATTTGGCCCACTGTTTTGTAGACCCCATTTTGAAAAGCTAAAGGGAGAAAATAAATAAGTATTACATAAAATAATATCAGTGTTTCCTGTGGAACAAGAGGTTTGCCGTGGGGGCAATGTGAACACGGGGGGGGGGTCACACTGAATATCATAGTCAAATATTTTCCAAAAGTTAAAAAAGCTGAAATGTTTTCAGATATAATTTAGGTGTGCAGATGATGAGAACTTAGAATGTATGATATAATACACATATTCCAACGCATTTCATTACATGTAATCTTACCAAAACTATCCAGGGCCAAGGTCCGTCTCTCCAAGGGGCCGTCAAAAATGTGGTGGCTCTGAAGTTGTTTCGCCAGAAGGCGACAACTCCCTTCTGGGACCCCCACCATCCACAGCCCCCTCTCCTACTCCACCTCCATCAACAAACACCACATCCAGTTTTGTTTCAGGGTCAAATTTCCTCCTCTTGAAGGCTCGCAACGCACAATCTAATTCTTCCCCACGTGCCGCATTTATCAGGTTTGGGAACGTGGGTGACCTTTCTTTTATTTGGCGTCGGAGCCCTTCAAGAACGAGTGAAACACAGCTGGAAAAAATATATAAGGAACAGTCTTACATGTTGCATCTTACAAGGGAATAATGCAATTAGCAAGATTTGGTGGTAAACTGTTGTACTAATGTTAGATATTGAAGATCAGCTCTTCTGTTTGAATCCAAAGGTGTTTAGTGTATTTAGTTCTTATCAATCATAGTAACTGTTCTTAGCATATTACTCATTAAAGCCACAACATCCCTCTCAATCCTTCTTAATTATCTATGTAAAGCCAATAGTCATTACTCACAGACTGGGAGGTGGTGTTAGACTGTGAGGTGGAGGAGGAGGAGGAGGAGGAGGAGGAGGAGGAGATGGACTGTGAGGAGGAGGAGGAGGACTGGGAGGTGGAGATGGACTGGGAGGAGGAGATGGACTGGCAGGTGGTGATGCCAGCAACTCCTGAAAATTATGAGTTCAAGAGATCTACTGATTTGAGACTCCAGAACGTGTGTATGTGTGCATAACATTTATTATACACAATCATATAGCTGTATACAGATTATGAACACTTAAAGTTCAGGGCATTGCCTTACCTGGACTTGATTGCTCGACAGCCACGAGACATATATGGTGCAGGGACCAGCGATGCCATGGTCCATGATATCCCCTCTGCAGCTGCTGGAGATGGCTGTCGATGTCATTGCCAGCTGCAGAGTGAATATCTCGGATGCCATGGCATCGCTCCCCGCAAAGGCAACGAGATGCTGCAGGAAAATATCGGATTGTTTTTCCTTCACAATGAAAGAAAAGTTAATGATTATTGGATGACTACAAATAAAAATTACCTGGAATGGCTGAGACAGTTGAAATGTCCTTGTTGCCAATCTCCCATCAGGATATAAAATGTTAATGGCAACGCCATCATTGGTTTCCTCGAGGCTTCCCAATACCGCCATTCTGTCATTTATTGCCTTAACATGGTGATGGAAAGGTTAAAATTACATACAATTTCATGAATGACGTTCACTATAAATGACTACATATTTGTAACTAATCATCACAGTATGTACCCTTCTCCGGCGCTGCTCCCCATCCATCATATGCCTCTGTCTTATCTCCTATTGTAATTAAAAAATATCACAGCTTCATTACATTAGTAAAGTTTGTTAGTAACTACAAATGTAAACGTGTACCATAATTCCTGCCAAGTAAATTAATGTTCTTACCCTCGCTCGATCAATTGAGTCCTGCTCTTCTCTCCAACCCTGCAAATTCTATAAATATAAAATGTATTATTTTTCTAAACCACCCGGTGGTATTTACACTTATAGGTTATATGGAGAATATGGTAATTAATGTATTTCATACAAATGTCTAATAATAATAATAACATCAATACATTTTCGATCAGATCTATCTTCATCGACCCTTTACTGACTTTGCCATAACATTTCTCATTTCTTTATTAATACCTAATAACTAGAATTTCACATAGATAAGCACAATTCTTTATCCAGTAACACTACCCCCAAAAAACTATAATATATGGTACAGTGTGGAAACTGATGTAAAACATTTCATAGCATATTTACATTGATCAACTCAACAGCTCTGGCTGAAGGCTGAGGCTCTTCCTGTAAAATGTGGAAGTCAATTGACTAAGGGTTAGGGTTAGGGTTAGTCAACATATCTGTTATAGGAGCACAGTCTAATACTGAGCTCCTGAGATGCTAACCCACGGAATGTCCGGTTGATGCGCCGTGCGTTCTAGTGTAAGTGTTGCTGCTTTCTATACAGGATCCCTAGTCGTTGATTTGCAGTATAGTAAACATTTATTGCTTTAAAATACACCACATACGCTTACTCACTTGTACAGAATTAACAATAATCAAACTCAGCGCCAAAGCGTTCAAAACCTATTTGCCCAACAACAGTACTACCTTACGGTATATACCTGCCTCAGGTAATGTGTACAGTGAATTGCATATACATATCACAGGACCATATCTGGCCCCTACAATATCATTACACCAGTCATTAGACTCCACTTCAATACATGTATAGCAAACAGAGGTCAAATCATGTTTTGTGTAGTTTACCCCTTGAAGGTAAGGACTTACGTTTTGAGCAACATCTGCAAGGACTTCCTGTAAAATGCAGAGGATGACATATTACATTTGTGTGATTTTCTCATAAAATTCTGAGGGGAAATAGTAGTTTTCTACCTATATATACCTATATATATATATATATATATATATATATATATATCTGGGTTTCCGTTAACCGGTAATTGCCGGACTTTGTCCGGTAATTTTTTTTGAAGTCCGACAAATTGAAAAGTCGTCGGACATATTGTCCGGACATATTGTCCGGTGAAAATAATTCCCTTTGAATACAATTCGCTAAAGTTCACATTCTGATTCCTTCTATTTTAAAAAAGACGAATATATAGGCTATGTATTTCTTTTATTATGATATGATTTGACACCGGCATGATGATGACTCCTAATGTGTAGGCCGGCCTATGCGAAACAGCGCACAGGTGCCACATGGGATTGATGCCAGATGGGATTACAGTTTAACCAGTCTATTACCGCTTAAACACAGTAGCCCATTCGGCGGTAACCCATGCCTATCTGGCAACCCTGCCAACCCGTCCACCATAGTAATACGCAAACGTTGCAGTTTAAACATTTAAACCTTCCTACTTTTCAGTTAATCTGGCTGTTGATGTCATTTTGTCATAAAAAAAAAATAGGCCATCACTGATTCATTATCACTCATTCCGTCCCCTCAGCGCTTGAAGAATATGCTAAACCGGCCATCCAGACCATCATTGGTCATTTTGGCCAAGAAATGACCAGCGATGATGACTCAGCACCAGCCACAGCCCCGGTCATCGATGCCACAAACGTGCAACGAGATGCCATCGGTGTCATGACAGCGCTTCGTGGTTATGGGGGCTTGCGTTTCTCAACAGCCTGCGAAGTCCTCATCCGAGACTTCAGCGAAATTTACCCAGAGTGGGCCACACTGGCCAAGATAGCCTGCTTGATTCCCGTCTCCAGTGCCTGCAGAGAGAGGATTCTCTCTGCAGAACCGAATTAAAACTGCGGACCGAAGTCGCCTTGGGGAGGGCAAGGTCACACGGCTAATGCGCATTGCAAGTTGCGGAGAGACACTTTGCAGCTTTGATTTCAAGTCCGCAGCTGCACGCTTCAATGCTGCCAAAAAGCGACGTTGGCCTAATAAGTAGCTGAATTATATGAGCAGCCATTGTTATTTTCAGAGTTTTTACTCTAGGCTATTTTATTTAAGGCTATCCCCTATCTATCTGAGAAAAGGCATAGGCGATAGGCCTAGGCTGTAACATCGAACGGAAATTAGCCTATACACTCGCATTGCAAGTTAATTTAAAGCCTATTTATTTTCAAAGAGTTTTATTCTATTTTATTTTATCTGATAAAAGGCATATGAACGGAAATTAGGCTAGCCGTGTCACGCCAGAAGCCTACATGCTTGCACTGTTACTGTTCAATAAAATGTTGTACATCTAGACATTGTGGTATTTCTTTATATACGTATCCCAGACTGCCTATCAATTGTTTCTCAATAAACAGTTATGTTCTTCCCATTGTCATACTCTCGAGCTAAACGAAATGCCTTCCCAACCAGCGAGACTTATAGAAATGACGTTGTTTTATTGATTTAAAAAAAAGGGTAAAACTGGAAAGAGAAAATAGAAAACTCACATTAATCCCAAACAATTTAACAAACTTCAGTTAACGTAATGTGGAGTCCGTTCATTGATCGATGCTGTCTGTTCAGTTCCCAGTGAGGCGCCCGTTCAGCGCTGGACCCGTTCAGCGCTGGATTTGACGCATGGCATAGCGCGCATGCGTCAAATCATGTTATATTATTATATATTATATAGCTCGCATCTAATCGTATCGGATGAGAAATAGACATTAAATGGCATATAGGCCGCTACACAACAGTAATCACCGCGACAAACAGCTATATTAGATTTGGAGGGGAAAAAAATATGATTTTGATTTTTTTTTTATTTATTATATTTTAATATGATGACCGGAATATATCACGTTTGTCCGGTAAATCGAATTCTTCCCGGACACGATGTCCGACGGCAAATTTTTCTAACGGAAACCCTGATATATATACCTATATATGTTATGACACGGGGGCGAGGGAGCTCAAGGACACGACACCGGAGGCAGAATACAGTGTTAGCCCCGTAGGGTATTTATTTACAGTGCAGGTGGGTGGAAACACAGATGATGAGTCCGGAGGTTTCAGCCTGGCGGGCTGGGGGTTTCAACCTGGCGGGATGGCGGTAGTGGTTGGCATGGGCTGTGGAGGAACAGGAAAGCAGGGTAAGTCTCCACGGTAGGCCAGTACATACGATATCAACGAATCACAAGAATAGGCACAAGAGCAAAGTTCATAACTAATCACAGAGGATACTTGCCAGGTCATTCTTAGGGAAGAACTGACGATGAATGAAGGGAGTCCAGGGTAGATGTAGCCAGAGGGTTAATTGGGAGTGGAGACAGGTGTGTTGGTTTGACTGTGGCTGGATAACCCTCCAATCACCGGGAACGAGCTTCACCTGCGGCGGAGAGCACGCTGTGCTCGAGTTGTGGGGGCGGGGGAGGGCGTGTGTGACGGCCCAGCCGTAACAGGACCCCCCCCCCGAGGGGGAGCCTCCTGGCGACCGGCCCGGAGCCTCCGGGTGGGCCCGATAGAAGTCCCTGAGGAGGACTGGGGACATGATCTGGGACCGGGGAATCCAGCTCCGTTCCTCTGGGCCATATCCTTCCCAGTCCACCAGGTACTGGAAACCCCGGCCACAGCGACGAGCCCTGAGGAGCCTCCTTACCGCCCACTGGGGGTGGCCATCCACCAACTGAGGAGGGGGCGGTGCAGGGGCTGGTGGCATCAGGTCGCTGGCGACATGGGGCTTAACCCGGGAGACGTGGAACACCGGGTGGATCCGACGGAGGGAGTGGGGGAGGACCAGCCGGATGGCAGCGGGGTTGATGACCCGGTCGATGACGTAGGGGCCGATGTACCTCGACGCCAACTTCCGGGAGGGGACATTGAGGGGGAGATCCGCCGTGGAGAGCCAGACCCTCTGGCCCACCTGGTACACCGGAGCTGGAGTGCGACGACGGTTGGCGCTTCGGGTAGTTCGGGCGGTGGCCCGAAGCAAGGCCGAGCGTACGGAGGTCCAGACCCGACGACAGCGAAGGAGGTGTGCCTGGACTGATGGTACCGACGCTTCGCCCTCCTGGGTAGAAAGCAGGGGTGGCTGGTACCCCAAGGAGCACTCGAAGGGGGACCGGCCGGTGGCTTCATTCACCATGGCGTTCAGGGAGTACTCCACCCAGGGTAGGTCCTTGCTCCAGGAGGATGGATGGAGGGAGGACATGCAGCGGAGTGCCGACTCCAGGCTCTGGTTGGCTCTCTCCGCCTGCCCATTGGTCTGGGGATGGTAGCCGGAGGAGAGGCTGGTCGTGGCCCCAATCCCAGAACAGAAGGCCTGCCACACCTTGGATGTGAACTGGGGGCCACGGTCGGAAACCACATCCTGGGGAAGCCCGTAAAGCCGGAAGACGTGGGTGGTGAGTAGCTCCGCCGTCTCCGCCGAGGTCGGTAGCTTTGCCAGAGCTACCAACCGCACGGACTTGGAGAAGCGGTCCACGATGGTGAGGATGACCGTGTTGCCTAGGGACGGGGGAAGGCCGGTCACGAAGTCCATGGCGAGGTGGGACCACGGTCGACCGGGCACGGGTAGAGGCCGCAGCAGTCCTGAAGGCGGCCGGTGGGATGCCTTGCTGCGAGCGCAGGTAGGGCAGGCCGAGACGAACTCCCTGATGTTCGCGGCCATGGTGGACCACCAGAACCGCCGGCGCAGGAAGGACAGTGTGCGTAGGGCCCCAGGATGGCAGGCGAAGCGGCTGGCGTGGCCCCACTGCATCACCTTGGTCCTGACGGCGTCCGGGACGAAGAGACGGCCGGGGGACCCCGGTCGGGGATCTGGCTGGGTGCGCTGTGCAGCTCTGACCACCGCCTCGATCTCCAGGGTGACCACTCCAACGACCCGGGAGGATGGAACGATGGTGTCAGGAGTGGTGGGTTCCTCCTCTGCGGCATGGAGCCGAGAAAGGGAGTCAGCCTTGGCGTTCAGGGAGCCCGGACGGAACGTGAGGTGGAAGTTAAACCGCCCGAGGAACAGGGCCCAGCGTGCCTGACGGGAGTTCAACCGCCTGGCCGACTTGATGTAGGTTAGGTTCTTGTGGTCCGACCAGACGGTGAAGGGGGTCCGACCAGACGGTGAAGGGGTGCTCTGCGCCCTCCAGCCAGTGCCGCCACTCGTGGAACGCCTCCACCACCGCCAGCAGCTCGCGGTTCCCGATGTCGTAGTTGGCCTCGGCGGAGGTATAACGGCGGGAGTAGAAGGCGCAGGGGTGCACGGTCTGGTCCTCCGATCGTTGAGAGAGCACGCCACCGACGCCCGTGTCTGAGGCGTCCACTTCCACAATGAAGGGCCTAGAGGGGTCTGGGTTGATTAGGACCGGCGCCGAGGTGAAGAGCCTCTTCAGGTCACTGAAGGCAGCGCTGGCTGCTGGTGTCCACGTGAACTGGCGCAGGGGGGAGGTGAGGGCAGTGAGGGGGGCGGCTACCCGGCTGAAGTCCCGGATGAATCGCCGGTAGAAGTTGGCAAAGCCGAGGAACGACTGCAGCTGTTTCCGGGTGGTAGGTTGGCCCCACTCGACGACGGCCCGAGTCTTCTTGGGGTCAGGGCGAGTCAACCCACCCTCCACGATGAGCCCCAGGAATTCCACAGAGTGAGTGTGGAACGAGCACTTCTCAGCCTTAATAAAAAGGCGATTCTCCAGTAGGCGCTGGAGGACTAGGCGGACATGTTGGACATGCTCCTCAGGGTTCCTGGAGAATACTAGGATGTCATCCAGGTAGAGGACGACAAAGATGTCCAGCATGTCCCTGAGGACGTCGTTCATGAGGGCCTGAAAGACGGAGGGGGCGTTAGTGAGACCAAAGGGCATGACAAGGTACTCATAGTGGCCACGGGGGGTCTTGAACGCCGTCTTCCACTCGTCACCCTCACGAATCCGGACCAGATGGTAGGCGTTCCGGAGGTCCAGCTTAGTGAAGATGGTGGCCCCAAGGAGGGGCTCAAAGTTGGAGCTCATGAGGGGGAGAGGATAGGTGTTCCGGACGGTGATGGCATTGAGCTCACGGTAGTCAATGCATGGCCTGAGGGTTCCATCCTTCTTCTTCACGAAGAAAAACCCCGCTGCCACCGGGGAGTGTGATGGACGGATGAGCCCCTCAGCCAGACAGTCGGAGATGTAGGTGTCCATGGCGGCCTTCTCCGGGGGGGCAAGGTTGTAGAGGCGACTGACCGGAAGTTTGTTGCCAGGGCGGAGCTCGACGGCACAGTCGTAGGGCCGGTGAGGCGGCAGGGTGCGAGCACGCTCCTTGCTGAAGGCCTCTCCGAGGTCGTGGTAGACCTCTGGGATGGAGGAGAGGTCAGGGGGAGCCGGAGGCGGTCGCAGAGGCGATGTGGGGGTATGGGCGGCACGGAGGCACCGGGCGTAGCATGCGGTACTCCAGCTCAGGATACGTCCCTCACCATAGCTGACATGGGGAATGTGGAGCTCGAGCCACGGTCGTCCCAGGATGAGCGGGGACTGGGGGGTCTTGAGGATGTAAAACCGGATCTCCTCCACATGGTTCCCAGAGACGGTCAAGGAGAGGGGTGTAGAGCGGTGGGTGAGAGGCCCCAGGCTGTGTCCGTCTAGGGCTGAGACGGAGAGGGGGGTCTCGAGGGCAACGAGGGGAACGGCAGCTGAGCGGGCCAGCTGGGCGTCCATAAAGTTCTCGTCTGCTCCCGAGTCAATAATGGCCTCGACCGTGAGGTTCTGCCCCTGCCAGGAGAGGGTGACAGAGAACCTGGCTGGGCTGGTGGTAGGTGGGGATTGAGAGACACGGCTCACCCGGATTCCCCCTTCGGGTGAGCCTGCCCTTTTGATAGGGACGGGCAGGTGTCACGGAGGTGTCCCTTCTCTCCACAGTAGAGGCACAGGCCCTGGGCCCTTCTCCTCTCCTTCTCCGCCGTGGTGAGGCGGGCTCGACCAAGCTGCATCGGCTCCTCGCCAGTGCATGGGGTGTAGGTCGACTCCCGTGCGGAGGAGGGGTTGGCTGTGACGATAGGGTCCTGGGGGCGTGGCGAGCTGGTCTGGTAGCGCCCTCTCTCTCTCCGACGCTCCCGGGAGCGCTCGTCAACGTCGATGGCTAGGGCCACTAGTTCGTCCAGGGCGGCGGGTCTGTCCCGGACGAGCTCGTCCTTGATGGCCTCACTCAGCCCCTGGCGGAAAGCAGATCGCAGTGCCCTGTCATTCCATCCGCTTCCGGCTGCCAGGGTGCGAAACTCGGTAGAGTAGGCCGCCGCGGTCCGGTTCCCCTGGTGGAGTGACATCAGTCGCGCCCCGACCTCCTGTCCTGCAGTGGGGTGGTCGAAAACCCTCTTGAACTCCGTGAGGAAGGTAGCGTAGTCACCGAACAGGTCAGGGCGGGCGCAGAGGGTGGCCTGGACCCAATTCAGGGCGTCGCCGGTGGTGAGGTTGGTGATGAACGCCACCCGGGCTGCCGGCGACCAGAACTGGCTGGGCTGATGCGAGAACACCAACTCGCACTGGAGGATGAAGCCTCGGAACTGGGCGAAGGCTCCGTCGAAGGGGCGGGGGCTGGCTAGGTGGGGCTCCCGTGGCTGTCCAGTAGGTGGTGCCGGTAGCTGGGCAGGGTCAGGGAGAGCAGGGGGGGGGGCAAAGGCTGCGAGCGCGGCCACCTGTGCTGTAAGCGCTTGGGTCGTAGAGATGAGGTGCTGCATCTGGGTGGCGCGGTGCTCCTGGTTAGCCTCCTGGGTTGTCATGCGAGTGTTCAGGGCCTGGCACGCTGTAGCGGCCGCCTGGAGGAGGTGAGTGTGTTCAGCGAGGATCTGGATAGCCGTCGGACCGGATCCAGGGGTGGGAGGTGGTGCCCGGTCCTTCGTGTCGTCTGAGCCCAATTGCATGGTCAGTTCTTCTGTTATGACACGGGGGCGAGGGAGCTCAAGGACACGACACCGGAGGCAGAATACAGTGTTAGCCCCGTAGGGTATTTATTTACAGTGCAGGTGGGTGGAAACACAGATGATGAGTCCGGAGGTTTCAGCCTGGCGGGCTGGGGGTTTCAACCTGGCGGGATGGCGGTAGTGGTTGGCATGGGCTGTGGAGGAACAGGAAAGCAGGGTAAGTCTCCACGGTAGGCCAGTACATACGATATCAACGAATCACAAGAATAGGCACAAGAACAAAGTTCATAACTAATCACAGAGGATACTTGCCAGGTCATTCTTAGGGAAGAACTGACGATGAATGAAGGGAGTCCAGGGTAGATGTAGCCAGAGGGTTAATTGGGAGTGGAGACAGGTGTGTTGGTTTGACTGTGGCTGGATAACCCTCCAATCACCGGGAACGAGCTTCACCTGCGGCGGAGAGCACGCTGTGCTCGAGTTGTGGGGGCGGGGGAGGGCGTGTGTGACGGCCCAGCCGTAACATATATATATATATTATTAAAAAAAAGAATCAGAGTGGGACAGTACCCACTCTTATTTTTATTGATAGACAGTATAAATTATGACAGGAAGGATGGGTGAGAGAGAGAGAAGGGATGACATGCAGGACATGTCCACGGCCGGAATCGAACTGGGAACCCTGCGGTTACATGGTCAACCCCTTCTACCTGATATATTAACAAAGTACTGAACTTGGGTTTGTCAAATAGGTTTGTTGAAGGCAGAATTGTAGGTTATAGGGAGAGGGAGTGCTTATTTGACATAAAATGTCACAAAATAAGATTGCGACAGTGCCAGAATTGAGACAGCAATCTTTTAACAATTAATTGTGCAGTCCTACATCTGTCATTACATTTAAATGCTTACATTTCATTTGCAACTTAACATTGAAATATTTAAGCTACATTTTGACTTACAGTTGGGGCCACTGGATGAGTGATGACTGACGCTGACTGCAAAAAAGGAAAACATTTTAGCTTAAGCTCTTCCAGTTAAACACTAGTTGGAAGACACAGGATTGGTATGTGAAGAAGACTCCTCAATGTCTGTTTGTGATATTTATTTAGACAAAGATGTCAACACCCTGTGGGTGAGAATACAACATATGAGTGAATACAATTACCATAACAAGACACACATAACAAGATATAAACAAACACATCATACACAACGGACATGAGACAATACTGTTAGCATTCACAGAGAGTACTATTAACACATAACCCAGTACTCCATCGCCCCCTAGCGGTCGGGAGTACACTCCACCCTGCAGTATGGATAATTATGATTGTTAATTGATATACTTACATTTGGTCTAATATAAAATGCCGAACGCCCCAACGTCCACACAGGCTCTTAGAGCGGAGGGGAACATGCAGGGTGCGAAATAAGGGGGAGCTCGGGGAGCTATAGCTCCCCTAGTGGTGACATGAGCTCCCCTGGAAACATGGTTTGTGAAATTTTGGGGGAGCTCTAAAATATTCCAAATTGCGATGGATTTATTCCAAGTTGTGACGGATTTTACCTGGTGTAATATGATTTGTAGAGGCATACAATCTATTTTGATGTTGGTATTAGGTATATAAATGATATATAATAGCCTATATAGCCTACATATAGGCCTTTATTGGCTACAACTATGCGAAGGTAACAGAGCGGGGTGCACTGACGCTGAACCCCTCATAGTGATAAGTAGGTGGACATGGTGCGTGCTGCTGAAATAGCCGACATGCGGTGTGTGGTTTGAAAAAAGTAACGCCAGCTCAGTAAATCATTCAAACTTAATGTTTACTTATAGGCTATGTGACTGCACCACACATGTGAACAGTAACAAAGCAAATGCAGTTTAATTTTATGAAAAACATTGACAACTAAATCGGCGCAAAAAAAAAAAAAAGCTGAATCCGCTTAGCCTATATGCTCCTGAAACGACAGAGCAAACACGCTACATTACCAGGGATAATAATTACAATGAGCCATTCATTAAAAATAGAAGAAAAAAAATATTAGGCTATTAAATCTCACTTAATGAGAAAACTGGCATCTCCCATCGGTCACTATTTGTTGGCTATCTGGTGATATGGACGTCTTTGAGTGTCTAGAAAAGCGCTATAAGTCTAATGTATTATTATTATTTATTATTATTATGGACGTCACTTTAATCCGGCAGTTCTCAAGGTTTTTATGCACCAATCGATTCCTCTAGTCAGTGCGTCTTTATCACATTCATTGACGAAAAGGACGACTCGGTGGAAGGGAACATTCATTGTGAGCACGGAAAATGTGAGTCTCACAACGGCTTTGCATTGATGAAACCAGGTAGGATGAACGCATAGTTCACTGTCCATTCCTAAATGCCCTGTTTCCACCGTCAACTTTCCTCTTTAGACCTTTGGAGAGTGACATGATGTTTCTCTTGCTAGCAGGTTAAATGTTTAGCTAACTTCACCCGGCACGCAAACAACCAATCCAATAATAATGTGACCTTGTAAGTCTGGGAGGAGGGGGTAATAATTATCACAATAAAACAATGTTAAATAATTATTCGAATAAGTTAGGCTGCGCTACATCGTCAGTCCACACATTTATTATTAAAAAATATGGAAAAGGGTGAAACTACGTTTCAACGTTGTTGAGAATCACAACACAAACTTGCTAGTCAAGCCAAAATACTGCAACGTAATGGATTGGACTGCTACAACACTACTTTACATTGTTAGCAGGCTCATAAAACAAGCCGTGTTAGTTGACTAGCGATGTGTCATTGATTTTCGACAACGCGGAAATGTATTCACATTTTTCGAAAGAAAAGTCAAAGCATTAGAACGTAGAACGGAAAATCGCACGCATGCTTTGCGCACGGAAAGCTACCGGCCCCGATTTGGCCTGAATTTTCTTTTCCGTCAGGAGATTTTTTTTTTTTTTGCTTTAATCCCTGGGCTCCCCCGCACACCGTGATTTAATTCGCACACTGGGAACATGGAAGTCAAGGTTAAAGGAATTATCCTTCTCCTCCTGTCCACCTTGCAGATGTGGAATTCCACATTCCCTAGTTCTGGGAATTCCTCCTTTATCCTTGTTATAAATTGTGCCTCTGACCATGACAGAGGCAATATTATTCTTCGAACTGCAGTCATGGCTACATAGAAAGACAACAAGAAACACAATAGTTAAGTTAGTTATGGTATAATACTAACTAAAATGCAACACGCACGCACGCGCACGCACACACACGCGCACTCACTCACACACACACACACACACACACACACACACACACACACACACACACACACACACACACACACACACACACACACACACACACAGTAAGTGACAACAGATTATGATTTGTTCGTTTATTTAATCATTTATTTTGGCTCCGTCAACAAAAAATAGTTCCGGACTGTTGACTAGTGTGGTGTATTACCTTGTTGGTTATGAATCAAAGAATCAATTCTGAGTTTAAGACGATTTAATTAAAGTATAAAATACAAGATATGAGAGCTGGATTCTGGTCTGCTGGTCGGCTGGGGTGGGGTGAAAAAGAGGAAGATCTGCCCCTGTCCTGTCCTTTTTGTGTCCTTTTCTTATGCAAATATCTACCAGTGATCCTATCACAGTCACTACAGATGCTTGGGGTGTGAAAAGGGGGGGAGAGGCCAGGAGCTTTGGCAAAGGGGGTCATAAATACCTTGCCCTAGCCCCACAGTCAGGAGACATTCCTTCATAACAAACATATAGGCCCATTATTAAGTACAAATATACTACATATTTACGGTGGCCGACGAGGGAAAACGCGCGGCAAAGACCAAAACAAATACATTAACAGCAAACGCGCTGCAAATACAGAAACGCGCTGCAAATACAGAAACGATACAAAGTCAAAAACACATACAACCCCCGACAACACATGCAACAAGAAAACGCTACAATACGGTGGCCGACAAGGGCAAACGCGCTGCAAAAGCGCGTTTCTGTATTTGCAGCGCGTTTGCTGTTAATGTATTTGTTTTGGTCTTTGCAGTGCGTTTGCCCTTGTCGGCCACCGGTGGCCGACAAGGGCAAACGCTGCAAATAGAGAAACGCACTGCATATAGCTCACAACACAACGGAACTGTTCTCACAACGGAAGTGTTCTGGGGGGGAACGATAAGTGGAACGGACCGGAGACGTGTTTTTGAAGTTCCGAAAAGCAGTTCTGAAGAGGTTGTGGAGTGTAGAGGCGACATAAAAGGTACATATTATATTTCTTATTTATGTCTGCAGATCATAAATCAAATCAAATCAAATTTTATTTGTATAGCGCATTTCTTACAAGATGCAACTCAATGCGCTTCACACAATGAAAATGTTCAGTCAATCAGTCAATCAATCAATCAATACTGACAGAGCCGCGAGCAGGCAAAAGTAAAAAACCTGTATACTATGTAGCCAGGAAAAAATTCCCTTGCAGCCCTCTACCAATAGAGCGACTACTAGCCAGTTTGCTTACCAGTACCCAGCGGTCCCCCAGGGGAGGCCAGGACCACCGGCACAAAGCAAGCAAGCAAGGGCAAAAACCTGTACACCATGTATCCAGGAAAAATTCCTTGCATATTATCGGCGTACACACTGTCCATAAATTTTGTGTTGTATTTGCATCGTTCTGCATCCAGTATGGTCACAGGTCCTGCCAAAAGAGAAACTTAAGCACAGTTATGATGCAACAACACAATAGAGACAATAAAGATGACAGCAATACAACCTGATGGTGGTCCTGGTACACTCTTGTACCGGTTCCAGTACTGCTCTAGGTGCTATTTGGAGCTGACAGTGCCTCATCAGCACCCGGGTCCATTTTCCTGTCAATACAAATCTCAAAAACACGAGTATGGTGTAATGGCCTAGTGATCCTAGTTCTATAATGTCCAATGTTTCCCTTAGTATCAAAAGGCGACATTGAATAAGTAGGTTTTGAGGTCACGCTTAAAAATGTCCTGAGTTTTAGACAACCTCAGGCCCTCAGGTAGGGTGTTCCACAGTCTAGGAGCATATATGCTAAAAGCTGATCCTCCAAATCTCTTTGTCCTAGCCTCTGGCACTATTAAAAGTTCCGTGCCACTAGACCGTAGGGGTCTAGCTGGTGTGTATCTTATGAGCATGTCCACCATGTAATTGGGTGCATCACAGTGAAGTGATTTATAAACTAGTAAAAGGATCTTAAAGTCTATTCTATGACTGACAGGGAGCCAGTGTAGTGATCTCAAGACAGGTGTGATGTGCGCTCTCCGTTTGGTCCTAGTAAGGACACGAGCAGCAGCATTTTGAACCATTTGTAGTCTATTTATCATTTTTTTGGGGAGACCTGTCAGGAGAGCATTACAGTAATCTAGCCTACTAGTAACAAACGCATGCATTAATTTTTCAGTGTCTGCCTGGGAGAGAAATGATTGTACCTTAGTGATGTTTCTTAGATGGTAGAAGGATGTTTTAATAGTGTTATTTATATGAGTTTCAAAATTTAGATCTGGGTCAATTATGACACCAAGATTCCTGGCCTGACACTTAGTGTTAAGAGCTAGTGTTTTCAAGTGTGCAGATAATTTCTCTCTCCCAGTTTTCTCGCCAATGATCAATACCTCTGTTAACATGTGCTGTATTTCAAACCGAAGGGCTCATTCATTCATTCATTCATTGGGCCTCCGGTTAGCAGATACCTCTAAAACCTAGGGAACTGAAAGTCTACCATAGCTGTCTCTAGTTTGGGTTATTCCTTTGTGCCAGTGAGTGTATTATTGTCGGTCATGGGTGTTATGTGTGGTTAAACAGGCTGCAACGTGTCTGTGGGGGATGCTTGCTGCTTATCTCATGAGCTTCATGTGAGCAGCTCACCACAGACACAACTTGCAACACTCATGGCTACATTATTTAAAATACAAGCCAGATATGAGTCCTAGATTCAAAGCTCATCCTTAAAATGAAGAAATCCCCAAGACAGGATGACAATTGCTTGCAATGGCAATGTTCTGTAATATTGTAGTTATTAAACATGGAGGCTACAGTTGGCTATACAACAAATATCTCTAAGACTATGAGGTCTTGTCATCCTGAGAATGACTCAGTCTTTGTTTTTCAGTTGACCATCCCCCTAAAACTAACATTCCACTGCTCCTGTAAACAACTTGAGAGCAAGGTTCAAGAGAAAGCTTGGTTTACTGTGTATCTGTATTGTTTTTTGACCAAACATGTGGACATGTTTACTGTATATCTGTAAGACATTGTTTTATTGACCAAACTCGTGGATATGTTTTTCCAACAAGTTTACTGGCCCTTTTCTCCCCCTGTAGGTGAATGTAACCTTGGAGAAAGAAGTAGCTGGCTTCTGGGTCAAAGTGCCATGTCTGGAGGAGATAGGGAGCTGCCACTACCCTGATGCTTGTGACCTACTCAACCAGTTGATACCACCTGGCCAAGACTGCCCTGAACCACTACATACTTATGGCATCCCCTGTCACTGCCCCTTCAAAGCAGTAAGTCTACATTCAAGTCTAAATTCATCTGTAGGCTACTGAAATGACTGGTATATGATGTACTGTAGGAAATGTCTTATTGTGCTACTTCCCTATTTGACATCCTGCTTGGTGCAATGGAGTGAATATCCTCTGAGAGCACTGAATTGCTGACCTTCTTGGGTTGTGGAGCAAGAGGTTGTGGTAACACTTTACATTAAAGAGTTCACTCTAAAATCTGATTCCTGTGACTAAGCTCATAACAAAAAAACACGTCTATGTGACTATGTCCGTATGTGAGCTTGCAGCAGACACATTTACCAAGGCAATGGGGGCCACAAATTGGACCCCACCTGCTTGGATTATTGGAAAATGTGTCTACTGCAAGTTGCTGGGATTTGGACATAAACAAGTGTCTTGCTATATTGACTGGAGTGAAGGTATGTGGTTAATCACATGAATGTGTTTTGAGGGTGAATTATCCACAGCTTTATTTTGCTCCTGTGTAGCTACAATCTAATTATTCTAGTAACACTGCATTGACATATTACATTTTTAAAAATGCATCGTTATTACATAATGGAGTACGTAATGGAGTCAGATCAGTACAAATTCAGAAATCTAGAACCGTTTGCAGTAATTTAGCACCTATAGTACATTGTTATTACAAAGGTGTAAGATCAAGTTTATGTGAAGTATTACCAATGACACTGACAACACCATGCTGCATCTGTGTACCACACAGCACTTCACTTCATGCTGTACTCCTGTCTATTGGTTTCAAGCGGGAGAGGCTGGTGGAGGTAGAAATCGGAGGATGGGCTCATTGTAATGCACGGAAATGGAATGACACGTGCTTGATACCATTCCTCATTCCATTCCATGCATTACAATGAGCCCGTCCTCCGATTTCTACCTCCACCAGCCTCCACTGGTTTCAGGTGACCTCTATGTCTCCTCTTTCCTAAGGGGGTCTATTCACTGCCAGAGTCCGACTTCTACTTGCCTGATATTGAACTCCCCTTCTGGCTCACCAATGGCAACTACAGGGTACAGGGAGTGCTGGGAAGTATGGACAAAGAACTAGGCTGCCTCAAAATTGCATTCTCTGTTCACTCCGATGCCTAGAATATGTCCTGTATTCACACTGAGCCGTACTCAAGGGATCTCAAGGGAGAACTCTGTCATTTTGCATGGATACTCATTAACACGGTACAACCAGTCCAGTTGTTTTTCAAATGTTTTAATAGACGTAGGATTTTATGATCTGATATTTTTTAAACAGACAGGACTTGTAAATGGGTGAACAGCCTTTTGACGTTTCTGTTGGAGAGACATTTCTCTTGGAAACCTGTTGACGACATGACAAATCAAGTTTCTTCTTTGTTATTGTGCCATGTTTATTTTAGATTGTTTGCTCGAGTACATGATCATGGGTAGGTTTTAGTTATGTGGTATGTTATAGTGCTGCTTTGATTTGCTTTGCTTTCTCATATTTGATTTTCTGATGGATGACATGGTGTGGTATTCTTCCAGTTGATCGTGTATTTCATGAAGGTGATTTTATTCTTTTGTCATATTACTGTAAAAGTGCCTAAATAGACCTGCTGTCTGTAATGGAATGGATTGGTGGTGAACTTACTGAATGTGTGCTAAATAGCCCATTCTTTATTTATTACCATACAAACAATGTAGTGGATTAATTCAAACCTAATTCGAACATTGTATATGCACAGTATTTCCTGTCTTTAAGATGAACAACAAACATTAACAAAATGAAAAACATAAAACAATATATATATATACAGTATATTGCTTGGTTGATCAAATGTTTGGTTAATCTTTGATTGAGAATATTCATTCCTGTACTGACAAACAATGTGACACTGGTCAATCATTTCACACAATAAAATATTTTTTTTAAATAAAAGAGTATCCAACAAATGAGCACTGTCTGTTTCAGTTTGAGTTTGATCGGATGTTTCCCTGTATGACCACAAGATGGCAGAGATGTAGTGGTAAAATGTGACTTGCATGACTACATAACATGGTTCATGTAAATAAAATAAATAAATAAACTGCTGTAATGCAGTATGAAGTGGTTCAGTGCCGATTATTCAATTAGTAATATATATTTCAATGCACATTTTGAGAACAATCAACCTGCACATATCAGAATGGATGCTCCTGAAGAAGAACAGGGATGTTTTTGCACAATATGGAACAGCTAGTATGCCAGGAGAGGCTGGTGGAGGTAGAAATTGGAGGATGGGCTCACTGTAATGCATGGAACACAATGAAGAATGGTAGTTCTTATAACATAGTTTTATAACATTCCTCCTTTCAAACTACCATACTTTATTCTGTCCCATGCATGGATGGAGTTTACTGTAGTCCAAACCCTGGGGAATTTTGTATCCCAAAGTCCATGTTGTTCCGAAACTCAGTGTAATTCATGGCCATCGGTATCTCGATTGTGTTGGCGCAGGTTCTGCTCATTGGGAAGCGTGATGTCCGCAGAAAAAGCAGTTTGGGTGGTGGCTGGATCCCAGAGGGAGGCAGTGCGTCGAGTCCTGTGGCGAACATGAGGATGTCCTGGAGGAAGATTCCTGTTTGTTTATCTGAAAAAAGTAGATTTAGTTTAGTTGTAAAATATAATATTTCAATGGAACTGCCAGCAATAGAAGATGATATCAAGATGACATAATTAAAAGATCTGGGGACTGTTCAGGTCTTCTGCAGGGTAGGGAGTGTGTTTATGATGAGATAATTAAAATAAACCTTCTGTGTCAAGAAGATAGTCTCTCCAGAATCCGACTACACGGGTTTCTTCCTGTCGCCTTGTGCACCCTGCTTCACTGAGCTGAACCTCAAAGATGTCCTCCAATGTTTCAGCTGTTAGATGTTGAGCACTTGAGCACATAAAGACCCCGAATACAGATGCATGCTGTTCCAAAGCATGAATTACATCTAGTGTTGCAAGTCCATCCTTGAATCTACAAAACATTAAGAGCAATCATCGCCTAACATGCTAACAGCAGCATCTTCAAGCAGTCCCACCAATCATACATCAATGTCAAATTTGTCAAAATGTACATTCTGCCAAAATAACTGTCACCTTACCTTTGAATTGCGAAATGGTTGCGATATATGATGTACCACTGCATGAAATCCTGGATGATCTTCTTTTTGTCACCCACACAAACAGGGTACTGAAAGCAACCAGCAGTCTGCAACATTCTGGAATGTCTGTCAACTAGTACAACTAGTTCGTCCAGCGTAGCTGCGTTGGATATCTAGGGTAGACAACAATCATCATAAACATAAAGAGAAAGTGACTAAATGAGCTTTGTTAATATACAGTACCAACCTACCTCAAGCAGGGAAGCTCTAATGGTGTTGTCCGTTACATCTTCAACCATGGCTACAGTGTCGGTGTTTGTTCCTGTGAGGTGCTCGTAGAGCATCTTGGACAGGAAGCGAGGACCTGGACCACCATGAACTATCGAGGTTGCAATCATCCTTCCAGTGTCAAAGTACTCATCATCTCTTGCAGCTGTTGATCATTTTTGTTCAATTAGTACCACATTAACCAACATTATACAACAGTTAGTTCCGACTAACTAATTTGATTGGTCAAGAGGCATTCCATGAGTGCTGATATTCAGTTTTAACAGCACTGGGACTTTTTAAGTATATATATTTATATCACTCCGCTGCCCATAAATAGAATGTTCAGGTTACATCAATAGTCGGTATCAAAATATCACATTTCTATTATCAAAGAACACAATAAATGGAAACATACAGATAGTAGTAAAAGATACAAAGTAGCCTAGTCATAGTAGCCTATGTGCGTACCTACGACCAAACAGCAGCCGTGCTGACATACAGTATAACATCACTCCCTCTCGTGTGATATTGCCAAAGTAGCCACATTCTTAAATGTGTAAGAGATTCCATTTTCACTTGGAATAGCAGCTCCTGCATTTCCAGTGTGAAGCACGACTTGAACTTGCGGAAATGTAATGTGTAATTATTTATTTTGTAATAAGAGTTACATTCTGAACTAGAAAAACCGCATAGCGGATGAATGCCTCCGCCCATTATCAAACATCGTACGGACGTACATACGGACAACCCGAATCCATAATGCCTCCCTCCAGGCTACCCGCCTGGCGGTGGCATAAACATGATTACCTGCACTGTCAAACGTCAGAAATCTCCTGTCCTCTGGGCCATCAAAGATTCTTCGCGTTCTCAGGCTGTTCATTAGGAGGGTCAGGAACTCGCGCTTGGGACCACCAGTGTCCACTCCTTCCTCACTTCGCCCCTCATCATCAGTAAACTTCACTATTATGTCATGAGATGGGTCATATGAAGCACGTTTGAAGCCGCGGACTGCTCCGTCCCACACATTGGCTCTGTTAATATTGAACCTGCTCCAAGATGTTTTTATTATCTTTGCTGAGAGTTCTGAAACAATGTCTGCAGCAGTCAAGTCCTCTGTGCTGTAAAAGAAGATGTGGTGTACTATGATTTCAAATAATAAAGCCACAAATAACACAAGTTATTAATTATTAGTAATTCATACCGTTCCTCTGCAGTGTGCTCCTTCTTTGCAGTGTGCTCCTTGTCTTCTTCTGGCTCAGACTCGCTGTCAACAAGTATCGGTGCATACACATTTGTGTAGTTGCTGTAGTGAGAGGAGGGTTGAGTAAACACTTTAAAATACCTACGGCTTAAATTCAGATGTCAATCCTCGTCTGGTTTCTTTGAAAAACATTAGGTTTAAAACATACAATACCAGCACATTTGGCATAATATTATTGGTGCACACTGCCCGTAAACATTTGACAAAGATGCAAGAAATAAATTGAAAATCCACACAATTCTGAGTAAACTAGCAAATGTGTAAAGGTTGCATCTGTCAACACAGCTTACCTGTAGAAGTTGTTCTGACCCCGGGCACATTGCTCTTGTTCCTGGACTGCGGTTTGTCCTCCATCCTAGTTTTACCCCAAAAATTAGCAGTTAATTTAATGACAGTGTTATTGGCTTAGTAACTAAAACAGCACACATTACATGTAGTTTGGCTTGGTGAATTAATGAAATTATTTACAGGCATTTCATAATTTCAGGTTCACACATTCAACACTAGAGGATATGGATTTTCTTACTTGATGAGATGCTGTCTGTAAGCGTCTGGCAGGTCTGGAAAAAAACAACAATTTAAACTGCTGTACTGTATTGTGCTGCTTGTGCAAGAAAAGTTCATGTTGACTGTGCTGTGTTTTACCCTTGCAAAATGTTCTCCATTCTTGGAGTGCTCACTTCATTTGGAGTGCTCACTTCATTTGGACCGTCCCACACCTGCATACAACACACAAATGACAGATTAGATCAAATGAAAATATTATCAAAATATTGTCAATTCACTTCATTTAAGGAGAAATGCCATGATGCAAACTGACCACGGTGTCTGAAAGTGGACTGTCTCCAGATGCCAAATTAACCATTTGAACCACACCGTCATCATCTTCACTTGAAGACTGTCCACTGTAACCTTTGAAAAAGACTAATTGGCATAATTGATGTGGGTATAAAGATGAATTTCACTCATTGCCTCAGTTTTACAGAGTGGAGCTTAAAACAAGGTGGAAACTTGCACTTACAACTGTTTGGGAATTGTTCACCAGGGCAAATGTTCAGTGTTATTCTTTGGTAGGCCTTTCCAATGGCCTCCTTGTATTTCTCCACTGTGAAAGCGGTGTCTGTTCCTGGAATGTTTCGAACTTCCTGACCATCGGGGTACAGCAAGACATAGGCAACATCTTTCATGTCCTGGTTAAAATCTTTTAGCTTCTTTAAAGCAGCATCCAACAGTTTGTCAGATGACCATTGTGGTTGAACATCAAGGGGAAGTGACTTCCCTCTCACAGGTTTAAAGAAGTCACCTGTCCTCCTCATAATGCCAACAAATATCTATAGTGCGGCAGCTTAGCAAAATAATGGGGACGCGCCGGACAAAAGCACCAAACTTTTTCCATGTGCTCTACATCACCATAGCTTTCAATTTTTGGTGGGAGCCACTTCATCAAGATGGCCGATGGCGGCCATCTTGGATTTCCAAGGTGGCCGCCATGTAAAATCTATAAGTGCAAATATCTCGGCTTCCAAGCCACATACAAGGTCAATCTTGGTGTCAAAATATACATTTTCTGGGTCAAGGAATGCATTAAAGCTATTGAGAATATCACTAGATGATTATTTGTGCCGAGATCAAATAAATATGTTCATTCTGGCAATGTATCCATAAGTTTCAACTCGGTTCCTAAGCAGCTGGACATATATTAATATGTATGTTTTCAATGGCATGTATATTGAAAAATGGACAACATGCATTAATTGAATTGAACTTTATGTGCTTCACTTTTTAACATAACAAAGCATTTTATATCATCAAATTATCGGTCACATTTACAACTGCAAAGCTCTGTGCATTTCCAGTGTGCTTTCTTGCATGAGCACTTTGCACCACAGCCACTTGCGCTTTTACAGCCACATTTGACCAGTTCAGTGCAGCTTTCAAAAGCCATTGGTAGAATGCTCCACACAGGAAGCCAGACCTGGCTGTCTCTATCCAATGTCCATCCACATCCTTCTGGACTGGGTGTCGGCTGCTGAGCCAGTTCAGATGTTGCCCAGATCCCAGACTGGTAGGCAACTCGCTTCAAGTGCTGCAGAAGGGAATCTTGTGTTGGTGGAATGTGTTCCATGGTTCTGTTCTTCTGGCAGAACAACTCTCTCCGTGCTTCATTAATAGATTCCACATCACTCATCTTGTCGTAAAGGACGATTGTGTAGCGCTCCAGAAGTTGAAATTGCTGGGCATCTATGGTCACGGGAGTGTGCGGATTCGCTGCCATGTAGTTGAAGGCCTGGGTGACCTCGGGGTAGGACTTCCCAAGCCTCCAATGCTGACTTCTTCCCCTTCCCACAGAATGCTGAGGTTGTGTCACAGCCTGTGAAACAGTGGAAGACTGGAAGTGCTGTGGACTTACCTTTGCCCAGAGTATGGCAGATGTTATTGATATGAAGATATCTGTAGTTCTTGCCAGTGCCAAAAGCGACCCAGATGTCTGCAGCTGGATACTTGGAGGGCAGGGCATGGAACTTGCCGATGAGGATAACGACAACATCTGTATCCACAGTGCGTACCAAGCAGGTAGAAGAGCGATGCTCCAGGGCATCAAGCAGATGAATCAGTATCCTGGTGTCGGCCTCTTCATGGTTACATGGCAGTATGAAGTGGCTGGTGTCTGTGCCGACCACTCTGGTGCCAGATGTAATGAAGACCTGCTTACCATCTGGCCAGGCAATGGATGCAATCTTCCTGGAGAGGAAGGTGAAGAGTTCCTGCTTGTTCATAGGGTCACGCAGGAAATCTGGCCAATTCCCTGGCAGCTTGTTCTGACCAGCCACCTTCCGTCGTATCCCTTTGCCTTGCTTCTCCCTTGTTGACTCTTTTATGCTGCTGGTGATGTAAGTATCCCAGACCACATCAACTCTTGCAGAGGTCTCCAAGTGCTTCATGATGTGGGTGGGAACAAAGACACAACTGGCATATTCGTCGAATGTGGTAATGTTGGTGGTGGACAGGAAGTGCACAACAGCAGCACCGTCGAGTACTTTGACATCAAAAGTCCCTGGAGGTAAAAAAGAAAGTTAGTTAAAAAACGAAAAACAAACTTTAAATAAGGACTCTCTACAGACCTTGAAGAGAATGATATGCACTTTTTTCTGATTATTACTGATACTACTTAATGCCACTGACTGATTACAACTTGTTTGTAAAAAAAAAAAAAGTACCTGGAGGTTCCTGTTGTGTCTTCTCTGTCAGAACAATTAGCAGATCTGACTTCTTTCCCAAGCGTAGTTTCCCTCTGTCAGATAGGGAGGGAGGGTATGGATGGTTTTCGTGCTTAAAAAAGGTGCTCATGTCACCCTCTCTGTGTTGCATGGCTATATATAATTGGGAGAAGAGTGCAACATCATCCTTCAACATTGAGGTCTGCCCTGCCTGCTTGGTCTTGGTCTTGGGTGTTGGGCATCTGAAGAGAGGCAGTGAGTTATTTTTGATGGGCTCGTGAATGGAGTGTGTGCGGTTCCTGATCACTCTCTCATGGTACTTGTTGTACTGATCTCTGCCCACTGATTCCACATTGCGGACTGTGTTAACCACAGACTCGTCAGTTATATTTCGTGTGTCCAGCATTAGAAGCTCGGGGGTATCATCTAGGAATGGATTGCTCATCCCAGTGATGGTGTGCACCAGAGCTAGTGCTTGTTCTTTGAATGTCTTCTGTGTAGACATTCCTTCTTCATGGTGTTGTTGTTTATTGCCTTCTTCTGAAATCCTGCTCAAACTCTTTTAGGAGTCATGCTTGTTCAGGCCCTGCGATCATCCACTTCTTGAATGCTGAGGGATTCTCGGTGAGTCCCACTGCACCCCCAGAACCCTTCACCAGATCATTATTCTGCTCATGAGCCTGGTCTATCGGTATGCTTGAGAATCTGTTTGTGGTCTTGGGAATAACCCAGTGACCATGTTCTTCAAATTCATTGTGAATGGACATGGGCAAGCTTTCCATGTCGCGGATGTGGACAGGAATCCATCTGGCATAGTTCTGGTGATCAAGGGCGAAGAACCATGGGACGAGAGCCTTCAGTGACTCCACATAGAGGGGGAAATCCTGTTCTCTGTGGACACGTACAAATATCAGACCCATTATTTCCAAGTTGAGGATGGTATCCCAGTACTGGAATGTTGGACTCTTGGTGATCATATCTTGTCTCCAAGCTTCTTTGATCTTCTCATCACGTGGTCCCTCAGTCACCATGTCCAAGAAGGCATCCTGCTGCAGCTTCCCCAGTGCCAGAGCGCTCACTTGGTGGGCATGTCTTGTCCTAGTGAGGTGGGATGCTTTGAGGAAAGAGTCAGCTGTGCCAGAGGATGCGATACCAGCCTCAGTCAGTGCAGTGGTCCAAAAAAAGAAAATCACATAATGATATTCTCAATAGCTTTAATGCATTCCCTGACCCAGAACATGTATATTTTGACACCAAGATTGACCTTCTAAGTGGCTTGGAAGCCGAGATATTTGCACTTATAGATTTTACATGGCGGCCACCTTGGAAATCCAAAATGGCCGCCATCGGCCATCTTGATGAAGTGGCTCCCACCAAAAATTGAAAGCTATGGTGATGTAGAGCACATGGAAAAAATTTGGTGCTTTTGTCCGGCGCGTCCCCATTATGTTCAAATATGGTCTTAAGCCACCGCACTACTACAGAAAGAGAAGAAAATAGAAATTAATAAAAGTAAACAAATTGATACAATCTGTCTTTTGACAGTGTGAGCAACATATTTATTTATACTAATAAAAACAATGTTAAAGAGCATACCTTCACTGTTTTCTGTTTCTGTTCCTTCTTAGAGTTCTGACGTGTCTTTGAAAAGAATGTCCTTCTCTCCCTCTCTTTTATTGCCCTAAATTTCGCAAAGGACTCTACAGCTGAGCTTCCTGCTACAAATAATAGGAATGAGACATTAATTAGGCGACTCCTTCCTTATTAAGCTTATAAGGAGTCTCAGCATTAATTTTTCATGCAGGGCATTTTAGAACACATTTAATATGCTAGTTATTGAACTAGCCAAGCAACATAGTGCAGAGATCATGTATTTGAATACAGGAACACGATTGGAACTTATAAACCAAGTCTTCTAATGACTTATTTACCTGCACTAGTGCTAGGCTGTGCATTAGGATGTGCACTGGTGCTAGGCTGTGCATTAGGATGTGCACTGGTGGTCGGCATCTTCGCATCTTTTAGACATGTGATGTTTCCGCCACACACATAACAAAAGCCTGGGAAAGCAGTCACTTCGGATCCACAAAATGGACAATACATCTGTGAAAAAAAGAGTTTGCAAGTGTGACGGGGTGTATCTTTGCATGAATCACTCTCAGCTGGATGGCTGACGTTCATTTATTCTGTAGAAAACAGTGCATCGATATCTGGACACGGGACTTGCAGGGTCATCGAGCTAAATTCGCATCAGTGTTTAGAAATGAACTGAGACATATAGTAGTCGATCACACTACACAAATTATAACAATAATATAAAACAAAAATACAAAATGTGTAGACTACATAAATCTTCACTTGTGTGATCATATAGTGTGCTCCATTTAACAATAACAACAAGAAATCATGAACATCCAAAATGCATGGAAAAACAGCGCACTTGGGATACGCGTGCGCACCACGTGCAACAATGGCTGCAACCTGACTGCCAGGTAAGCTGCAAGCGTGGTGCAAACTAGGTGTAATACAGTCTACTAACAGAACAACAGACATATAATAACACAACAATAATAATATTACATGTAGAAAACAGTGCATCAATTTCTGGACACGTTAGCGAATGTTAGCAACTTAAAACTCACATTACTAAACTTGTGACATGTTCCAAACTAAAATACTATAAATAGGGAAACTCAAAACAGCTATCTTGCTCATTAAACATTCAAATAAAACATAGGTACATTAATAATCTCTTAAATTCTATACGATCTCAGACCCTGCAGAAAACGTGACCTTACCGCATCAGTGGTTATGGATGAACTGAGGGAGATCCTGTGCTTTTGCACTGTTCAGCTGTATTTGCATCCGGGTACACCCCGGATATACCCCTACCAAGCCCGGATTATATTGCATCGGGTGAATGCCCTGGGGCACCAGCCAATGGGGGGGCACCAAATTATTCGGACAATGAAGAGACCTTTAAAATATTTTGCGCACATTTTTTAAATATAGGCTATATTTACTGGAAGTCATCCACACAGGTACAAAACTAACGGTTATATTTACAGTATATGTGTGTGTGTGTGTATATATATATATATGTATATGCAGGGGTGCACATAACTGGTGCGCCAGTGCGCATGCGTCGCCAAAATGCATGCTGCGCGGAAGATCAGCGGCATGAACGCGCTCTTGCGCACCAACAGCTGGGAGCGCTGGGAGAGGAATTTACTTCCTCAAAATCCACCTGCTGACTGCTGACTGCTGCATCACTGCAAGCCCCGTAACGCCATCACAACGACCACGGCGACTCCCCTCACGAAAACATTCGGAAAGTATCGTAACTTGTACTTTCATTCCGCGTATCGCGTATCGCACGGTTATCACGCCGACACGTGACAATTCAGTCCCGAACGACTCGTCGCTAAAAGGAAAAACAACACCAAGGAACTTCACGTTTCTATTCTCTGAAGCTTTCAGACGTTTGTTTTACAGCTTCATTATCGCACCTCGACCCCTGACCCAGGGAATATGGTTGGGAATTCTATTAGAAAGAAAAAAAAAGACTTTGTTGCACAATCAAAATAATGAGCTATTTAAAGTGATAGCCTACAACATCCTCTACCATGGTTGAAATTGAGGACAGTGATAACTTACAGCAGTCAAGAGAGCAGTGATGATGATGATTAAGCTTGTAGCATAAATAAATGCTTAGGCTGTAACTTTTTGTTGAAAAGTTGATTTCAGTGTTTACAGAACAGAGCAGTGCTTAAAGAGATGTCAGTTGATTTCATTGTGTTTAAAGAACAGACATTCAGTTAGTGCTTAAAGAGATGTCAGTTGATTTCATTGTGTTTAAAGGAGTCTGACAGACTTTCATGCTTAAAGAGCAGTCATTTGATTTTGCATTTGTTTCTTTTGTTTTGCACACAATCATTTGTTCGTTCATCTTTATTTATGAATAAATGTCGTTTTGCTAATATAAGTTATCCATGTATCCTTTTTTTATCCATCCTGTGGGACGGGTCGTGACTCGCGAGCTCGGGGAGCACCAAGCAGCATCCCTAGGTGCTCCTCTGAGCACTGGCCCCAAAAAGTTATGTGCACCCCTGTGTATATGTGTATATATATATGTGTGTGTGTATATATATATATATATATATATATGTATATACAGTATGTATATGTGTATATATATATATGTGTATATATATATATGTATATATATATGTGTGTACTGTATATATGTATGTGTGTATATATATATATGTGTGTGTGTATATATATGTATGTGTGTGTATATATACAGTATATATATATGTATATATGTGTCCTCCAGATGTCGGCGCTCCACAGTGGTAACGGGCTGTCGTCAGAGCTGGTGCCTGGCTGCCGGGCCGTGCTGAGGGAGAGGGAGGTTCTGCTGGGGCTGCTGGCCCAGTGTGACCGCATCTCCCTCAGGATGAGGCTGGACATGGAGAGGGTCTGGCTTAACTAGATTTCAGTAGTTAAAGGGTTAACTTTGTTCTTTGAAATGTGTACTACTCACATATCATGACATATCAGCCATGTTCTTCAGTCTGATATAGTTCTGTACACCAGACTGCCAGGTCAAGGCCTGCATCAGACCAAGCCTTCTCTGCAGGTTCTCAAAGTGTCCCTGGAGATGCTGATCTCCACATGGACTGTAGGTAGACTCCGAAACAAACTGGCCCAGTTCGTGTGGTGGGACTTTGAACCCACAGTCAGTTCCCCCAAACCTGTGGGTAACAGTTAACTGGCACACTAACTGTACTGTTTTCATTAAAACATTTTGTTATAAATCATTGTATCATTTTGTTATAAATCATTGTATCATAATATTGGATCATTGTATCAAATAATCATTTTTTAGAGAAAAGTATTTCAATTGAAAGCTACTCAACAGGCAACTACAGTTGATTGCATTTTAGACAATTAGAAGTACATGTGAATTGTGAAGTACAAGAATGAAAAAATAATTGTAATTGATAGAACCAAACCTGTGAGGCAGGTTGTACATGACATCTGGTTTCCCAGATGGACAACGAGACTGGTGAACAGGTCTGATGGTGTGTGTGTTCCACTTTTCCCTGCATTCATCAAGGTCCCGCTGTAGCACACCCATGAACACAAACCGCACTAGGCATGTGTGCTCATGACTGCCACTGAACAAATCTCTCTCCCTCAGGTCATTCATGAGGTCCATCCAGAATTGAGATCTGAAAAAACACTCAAATTAGAGATGTAGTTTGTTGTAGGTGATGCATTTCCATGTAATGGATTTAGAATTAGCATAATGATCACCAAACAACAGAAAACCTGCAGTGCCACAAAAGGTATTTACTAAATAGAAGGGGTCCCTCTGTGTTTTAAGGTGTTTCTGATCAGTTCAGTGGAATGGGAATCTATAGCCTGTATACCTTAATACTTGATGTCTTTTATTTTCAGAGAATCCACAGCTGCTGTTTGAAGGGACCGTGTTCCTGCCACTCCACAGAGAAGATCCCCTGACAGGCTGTGAAGAGTACAAGCTTCTCTTCCCACCCTCAGCCATCACTGACACCCTCCTGTTCCTACATCATAAATGTTTTTGGGAACCACGCCAACTTGTTGGGATAGGTATGAAGTCAACTGCCACCAATGGGCAATACTGTGAAATTGTTGATAAAAGAGTAGTCCACAACATCAGGAACACATGCTACCTGAAGAATAGGTTTCTGGGTCCCCCCAGGGCTGCGTGCTAAGCCCCATCCTCTACAACCTCTACACCTACGACTTCACCCCCGTCCACCCCAGCAACTCCATCGTAAAGTTTGCAGACGACACCACCGTGGTGGGCTGCATCTCGGGGGGGGGACGAGGCGGCGTACAGGGATGAGGTAGAGTAGCTGAGCAAGCTGTGCAAGGTTAACAACCTGCTGCTGAACCAGTCAAAGACCCAGGAAATCATCGTGGACTTCAGGAGGAAAAAATCTGAGGTCCAGCCCCTGCTCATCGACGGAGAGAGCGTGGAGAGAGTCTCAACCCTCCGATTCCTGGGGGTGCACATACAGGATGACCTGTCCTGGAAGAACAACACAGCAGCCACCATCAAAAAGGCACAACAGCGGCTCTACTTCCTGAGAGTCCTCAGGAAGGAACACAACAAGCAGGAGATACTGGTGGCCTTCTACCGCGGCGCAGTGGAGAGCATCCTCACCTACTGCATCTGCAACTGGTTCTCCAGCTGCACAACCGCAGAGAGAAATGCGCTACAGAGAGTCGTGAGAACAGCCCAGAAGATCACCGGCGCCCCCCTCCCCTCTCTGGAAGAGCTTTACAACACACGCTGCCTCAGGAAGGCCTCCAAGATCTCCAGAGACCCAACCCACCCTGGGTACGAACACTTTGCCCGGCTGCCCTCGAAAAGGCGGTACAGGACCATGGCCGCAAGGACAAACAGACTGAAGCTCAGCTTCTACCCAAGGGCCATCCAGGCCCTGAACACAGCAAAGACCTAGGTTCTGGGCCCTGGACAGTCTGGACGGATTGATGGCAGCTGCTGGATTGAAAAAATCAGGTGTAGTGCTGAGGCACAAATGTGTACATTTCAAGCCTGCAAACTGCGACACTTTAAATGAATGTGCAATAACACTATGTGCAATATGACAACCCTAGTCGTCTTATCTGTACAGTATAGTATAGTGGATAGTGTACATAGACTTTATTTATGTAAACCAGCTCCTTTCCCTTTTTTTTTTTTTCTTCTTTCCTAGCACCAGGGGAGCCACCCCTCCCAAATGTCGTTGTTTGGTACCTGTACTATAGCAATGACAATAAAGACCATTCATTCATTCATTCATTAACCCCTAATTGCTCCAGGGGCGCCGAATATGGCTGACTCTGTGCCTAGAGCAATAATACCAAATTCCAACAATTGACTGACAAGTTCATTGCATGGCAATAAATCAGTAAAAAAATAAAATAAACAAGATCTCCCTCCCTCCTCAGAGGCCTCCCAGACCGCGACTCTGAGTCAGTCAGCTGAGGAACCCTCCACCAGCTCCTCATCACACTTCTCCAGTCAGAGGAACCATCAAGAAGACAATGTTGATGATGATGATGATTTGGACCGCAGCCCAAAGAACAGACCCCTAGACAAAGGCTCTCTGCTGGAGCCAGACTCCCCAGTGTGTGAGAGGAGAGACACCAGCAACAACCCTATTCCTGAACTGAGCAACAGCCAGGAACACAGCGACTGACACACACACACACACACACACACACACACACACACCATCAAGGTACCTTGAGAGGACTACCAACCAAGCTAAGGATGTTTTTGCCTGTTCAAGTTCTTACAAGTCACCAACGTGGTCATATTATTGACAGTTTTTTCCTGTTCTACAAAAATGCCATGATGAAAGCCAAACACCATGTTGGATTGAAGAGTTGATATACTGTTTGTTTTGACAATTCACTTGAAGGGGCCTTAATGATGTTTCCTCAAACCATGTTTGTCCTTATGTGTAAGGATGCTGTTGCGCAAAGAGCTAACTTTGATTATGCTTTTTCATGTGTGTTTCTTTTTTTCTTTCTTTTTTCATCAAACATTTCTTGTTGTCAATAAAAGTATTTTAAAAATCCTTTAAAAAAAAATCTGGGTCTATTGCTCTGTCACCTAGCATTTTGGAGTTTAGCTTGCAACGTCGCGAGCGTGTTAGCGGCTAAATTACAGTAACTTCCTCTTATACGTTTTGTTAACGGCCCTGGTAACAATCTATGCCACTTGCAAAGAAGATAAGGGTTAGTTCAACCTTATGTTGCGGTGTTTGCTCAATTTGATGTTTGACACTGGTCAGAGTAGATCCAGTTCACATTGGGAAGGATCAATGCTTTGGTAGGTAGCCTAGAGGTTAGAGAGGCTGGCTAGCAGTTGGCTGGCTAGTTTGATCCCTGCCTCAGGAGGGAGCTTGCATGTGGCCTTGAGCAAGGCACTTAACAAGTCTCATGATACATTTACATTTTGGGGCATTTAACAGATGCCTTTATCCAAAGCGACTTTTCTTTTTTGCGATTGATGTGTGGTTTCATGTATGTGGGAATAAATGTTTTAAGTGACAAAACAAAAAAAACAAAATATGTTTACAAAATAAATACATCTTTCTTCTAATTCTAATAGATGCGTTTTCATTATTGTTACCGCTGCTTCATAGGTCTGAATAACACTGACAGGCTTTATATGTGTCCCTTGAACAGAGCTTGTATAGAAAAATTATAGCATGCATCATAGGAAGGTGCCTGGGCGCCGCGCAATGATAATTTCCGTCGTTTTCAGTGAAAATTATTTTGTCACCTTTTTGGGCCAGCACCCCTGCATTCCCAAAAAATGTGATAGAAATGAGCCATTGAATTGTTGCACTCTCTCCAGCAATTCCCAGTTCCCGGTGTACCATTCTGTAAGTATTTTCTTCTTGGGGTAATAAAAAACCTAATAATGTTCTTCCATGAAAATTCTCTCCATTGTCCAGAGCTAGAGGTGGTGGATTGTATTTTACATATGTTCAACCATTCTTCCTCAGTTAGGACTATGTTTGCTTCCTTCTCCCACTTATCCCTAACATATAAGGTGGAGTGATTCTTGGTGCACTGTATACTCTTCTGTATAATTCTTGACACCAGTTTCTTGTGGGTGTTGCCCTTATACACATCAATAAAAATGTTGACGAGACTCATTTCAGAAACCTCATTATTCTTTATATTCTTATAGAAGTAATGCCTCAGTTGTAAATACCTGTAGAAATCTTGTTTCTCTAGGTTGTGATTATCAATAAGATATTGAAAGGCCTGTATTGGATGAAATTAGGTAGGGATGTCCCGATCCCATTTTTTCACTACCGATACCTGGGCTTCAGGTATCTGCCATACCGATATCAATCCGATATTTGTATTTATTGTTTTACTCCTGAATAATAACAAATACTTCCCCAGTATAGTCCACAACATTTGGCTATTAAAGACTGCCAGCCTTTATTCAAGCAACAAAAACAGTACTCACTGTTACTCACTACTCAGTGACCAACTGGTTTCAAGTTAAAACAATTTAAACAGCAGCATTCAGCATTGTAGAAAAAAATGAGTATCTCACTATGGGAACGCCCCCTGCGTGACCTCATCAGAAACTGAATTACACTGCGCCAGCCCATTGGCTGGCCAAGGCGACGCTTGTGTCACGAGGGACGGGACCCTCCGCCTATATAAGACGTACACACGGCATTGTCGTCATTCAAAAACCATTGGTCGCTTCTCGCTGGTGCTGACAACAACTGTGCGGGTGGCTAAACAGAGAGCTAAACAGTCCACAGATACACACACTGTATGGAAAGTTTGAGCGGCAGTGACGGCCGCGCGCTGCACTTAGTATTTATTCTTGATTATTTTGATCGTCTCGCTCAGCCCGTCAGTGACGGTGCAGTGCGTGTGTGTGTGTTAGCCCGTCAGTGACGGTGCAGTGTGTGTGTGTTAGCCCGTCAGTGACGGTGCAGTGTGTGTGTGTTAGCCCGTCAGTGACGGTGCAGTGTGTGTGTGTGTTAGCCCGTCAGTGACGGTGCTGAGCCGTGCTGTACGTTAACAAACACGTTTGTACAGCTGTTCCTTTCTGTCGACCTCCCTCTGTGCCTAGAGACTCTTACACTAACGTTACCACCAGGTGCTAGCTAGCTACGGTAGCTAACGTTACCACCAGGTGCTAGCTAGCTACGGTAGCTAACGTTACCACCAGGTGCTAGCTAACTAAGGTAGCTAATGTTACCACCAGGTGCTAGCCAGCTACGGTAGCTAATGTTACCACCAGGTGCTAGCTAGCTACGGTAGCTAACGTTACCACCAGGTGCTAGCTAGCTAAGGTAGCTCTCGTTACCACCAGGTGCTAGCTAACTAAGGTAGCTAACGTTACCACCAGGTGCTAGCTAACTAAGGTAGCTAACGTTACCACCAGGTGCTAGCTAACTAAGGTAGCTAACGTTACCACCAGGTGCTAGCTAACTAAGGTAGCTAACGTTACCACCAGGTGCTAGCTAGCTACGGTAGCTAACGTTACCACCAGGTGTTAGCTAGCTAAGGTGGCTAACGTTACCACCAGGTGCTAGCTAAGGTAGCTAACGTTACCGATGCATCATCAGACAGAAATGAGCAACTGCGACTCCGCTGGCAGAAGGGTGAAAGAGGAGAAACGCTTTGAAATGGATACCATTTCCACCGACATAAGAAATATTGCCTCTCACGTAGGCTATTATGAAGGAGTGCACACAAAGGATACGTGCACACTGCACATATCGTATTCGTCCATGTCCTGTACGCATCACACTATACACATATATATTTACTGTTCATATCATATTGATATTCATGCAAATATATTTACTTTTTACATTCATATTCATTGCACGTATAGCGCGAGGTTGACCACCGTCCGCGTTGACTTCACAGTAATGTACGTCTTCATAAGGGTAACATTCCCGATAAGTCCAATGATTGCAATATCCATACAGTGAAGAACATGAACAGGCCCACTGTAGACAATTGACTATCATCCCCAAGTAGGCCTGTATGCATGTTATTTAATTATCTTGTATCCACCTAAGGTGACTAAGAGTAGCCTGAGAACATTGGAATGCTTAGAAGTTAGTGACATTACATTAAATCCATGACAGGAGCCGATCAAAATCCTAAACTGCTTTCCAAAATGTGCATTTCATGGACAAATTCATGTTTGCAAAAAAAACAAACATGGAAATAAAATGTCCACATCTTCAATGCAAAAACAATAATTCCCACATAAAATGTCTAGGTGCATTGATAATGTATATTTGAAATCTTAATCTCAAAGACCAACGTTAAGAATATTAACCTTTTTTCCATGATGCATTGCTGTATTTTACCATGACAAGCAACTAATCCTGCTGAGTCTGTTGGGTCAAGCTGCCATAGGAGCTCTCCCCCTCCTACACCCCAGAGCCTCAACCTTGATATGAGCTCATCAAAACAAAAAACGCTGCAATACCTTGCCATCACAAGGACAGAACATCCCCGCTCTACAGTCATGTGTGAGGAATAGAAAGCGACAAGGGATTTCCCCCTCTATCTATTGTTTTATTCAGCCCTACAAAGCTCAAACTTATTTGACAGCAGATGGAGATCTCAAAGCAGACATTTCTGATACAGATAATGAAACTTTGTATTGTACAACTGAAATGTGTTTAATGAAGAACTGGATGAATTAACATAACGAGGAACAATACGTGTCATTTGCACACACACAAAAAAACAAAGAAACATACAGAGACAGAAGACATTAGCAGCAACATTCCTGGTGGTGCCCCCCCCAAAACACAGCACAAGCATTACCCTCTAAAAGTAAATGTCACAAAATGTACAAAAACCAACAAAAAACCCCACACAAAAACACTAAAAAAGCCAGTCTGTTAGCTTGAAGTTCTTCTTTTATGCTGAATGTCGAAACATCTCGGCTCGTCCTCCTACAAAAGTTATCGGGGGGGGGGGGCATATTTAAGGGCACAGGGTTTAAATCAAAGAAGTACAGCAAAACATTTTTTATTTTTTTAGCACTTTACATTTTGCTTCAGTAACCAAACTGGCTGACAGTAAAATATTACTTCATTTTTCATTTTCCAGGGAAGGGTCTTTGGAGCACAGGGTCCAGGGATAAGGTTGTTAGTAGTGCTCAACTCGGGCCTGTAAAGCAGTGGCGGATACAGAAAGTGGCTGATGGGTAGGGCTGGAAAAATCTGGGTAGGCCTGAGTGAAACTCATCACGGCACGTTTTAGACCTATGTATGAGCAGCCAGATGGATGGAACACAACCGGGCTCGCGATCATAGGCGCCGATTTATGTTTCTGCCCGTGGGTGCTCGAAACATTTGGGTACGACCAACACGCATGCACACACGCACACGCACGCACGCAAAATATTCGCAGGGACTGGAGGAGATCACTATGCAGACCATGAAACGAACGGAAAATAAATAAAGTACCTGTCTACCCAGAGAATGCAACGGACAGCCAAACAAGTTATTATAATACACACACGCAAGGCATTCAAGCGCACGCAATAGTCAATGAATTAACCAATAACCATCAACTATGGAGGACCAAGTCTGACAGAATTAACAATAAATATATAGGTACATAAATGAATGTATGAACAAATAAATGAACGAATACACACTAGGATCCTCTGTGATATTCCTTGAGCAGACAATTTCGCAGTTTCCACAAAGCCTACTGCTCTTTCTTTAATTACCCCTCCATGAATGAATCGAATACAGACAGCAACTAGCTCGCGCTTGGATAGATCTTTATACTCATCCGCAAGTATGGCATAATATGTGGATTGCTCATGCAGTTCAGACTTTATCTTTCGAATTAGCAGTGAGGCTGCAGCCTCAAGCAGCTCATCCTGAATGTGATGGCTTAGGAGCGTGGCATTTCGAGGCAGTTCCTTCAGTCTATTTTCAATTTCTGGATCATATTTTGACATGAACTTGAATAGCTCCAAGAAATTACCTTTATTGAGCGCCTCTTCCGTTTCTCTGTGACCTCTAAGTGGAATTTCCAACTTGGCACACAACATAGCAATGTCTAACACAACTTTAACGTGTTGCCGGTTTCGCTCTATGAATGAAACGGCATCACCGTGCATTTGATTTAACACTGTCCCACGGCTTTGGGGTCCATGGCTTTGCCTGTACCCATCCAACTTGGTGAGGGCAACAGCATGCGGCTTGCTAGACTCGTGTTTGTCACAGGCCTGCCGGAGACGTTTCCAATTTTTGTATCCATCTCTTATAAAAGAGATGGACTGGGACAAAAATTAGGCCCTGGCATTTTTGGCCCAGACAGGCCCACCCCAATCGGTCGGACCACACCCACCAGCACAAAAATACTTGCCTTATATACTCGTCTTATATACTGTGCTGTACAGTCATATGACAAACTGTAGTATTCCCCCAAACCACTACAAAGACGACTACATGCAGTAAGCAATGGTACCAGTGCAAGTAGACCAGTGTACTCACTCACTCTCGACTGGCGGTGGTGGCCATGGGGTACACAATCTCCATACTTGACTCAAGTATAGTAGAAGTAAAATGTTATCAAAGAAAAAGCACCAGAAGTCAAAAAATAATTTCAAATGTTTTATTATATTAAATAATATATAATAAATTCAAATATTTAAATACTAGTAATAAATACAGCATAGACTGTGAACTCACTGCTAAATGGAAAAGAAAGACTGAAGTCCAGTGAAAATGTTCAACGCCACGCCGACCTTTGAGAGAGAGAGAGAAACAGAGACAGAGACAAGGGTGAGACTAAGACATGATCATTTAGTAGTAGTAGTAATAATTGCATCATTATTAGTACCTTTTTACTTACTGTAGAACAATGTAGAGATAGCAGCATATCTGGAAAACAGCCACTTCAACAAACTATAACAATAATGCCATCTCATGATGGAGAGAGAGGGAGAGAGAGACAGATAATTAATTCAAAATTGTAAATTGTACATAATCATCTGACAGATTCAGATGATCAGAGCATCTTCCAGAAAATGGAAAAAAAAAACTGACAGCTACTGTACTGTATACTCACTTAGTGGAAAAGGCTGCATGGCCCTCTGGATACTAGTCTCAACAACAATGAACCATACAGGGCATCCTTAGAGAGGTGGGGAACTGGGGATAACAATGAGTGAGTCACATGATCAAATTATCTTCAGTCTAAAAAGCTGCTAAATTATTAGAATAATTGTATTTGAATATTCTCTAACCTTAGTACAACAGCAGTTTCCTCATGAGCTCACTCTTCTCTGCCACTTTGTCAATGACAGTGTCTGTGTCCAAAGCCACAGTGGCCATCAACATGAAGGCTTCCAGTTTGCTGGAAGACAGGCTGCTCCTCAGTCTGCTTTTTATGTACTTAAGTGTTGAGAATGATCGCTCGCAGGCCACCTGGGTTATTGACAATTTCAGCAAGAACTTGTATGCAAGTCCAAGCAGGGGGTATGCATCTGTGAGCATGTTGAATCTCTGCAGAATTTGGTAGCAGCACAGCGGGCACTCTTTGCAGAAGGCACAACTTTTGGTGATCTCCATGTCCTCTTCCTTTCCTCCATCGGGTC
The DNA here is from genome assembly GCF_963989245.1 of Nansenia antarctica. Taxonomy (NCBI): domain Eukaryota; kingdom Metazoa; phylum Chordata; class Actinopteri; order Argentiniformes; family Microstomatidae; genus Nansenia; species Nansenia antarctica. Next base: position 61,859 of record NW_027663368.1, read on the forward strand.
CCTCTTCCACTGTCCTGGTCACATATTCTTAATTAATCCACGACAGTAGGAGGGAGGGAGAGATACAGTATGTCTATCAGGCAGGGGAAGATGGAGCAGAGTGCATGGAGGAGGTACAGAGTGAGGAAAAAAAGAGGGGGAGGGAGTGAGGGAGAGAGAAAGAAAGACACAGGGAGGGAGGGAGGGAGAAAGATGCAGTGTTTAAACTCACCCCGTCCCAGAGAGGATCAGTGTTTAAACTCACCCGTTCTTATACATGAAGAGCAGCACCCTGACCCCGGCCGGAGCGCAGGTGACCTCCCTGACGTACTGCTCTCCGTTGATCTCCCTGAGCTGACCGAACCTCTGCCCGCTCCGTCTGGCCCCTCTGGGCCTCCGTACCCCTGGGCTGACCCCCGCCTGGGACCTGACCCCCCCTCGTGATGCAAAAGGCCGGGAATGTTACGTGTGGAAAAAAAAGCTTCTATGTCAATAATGTCATGTATAACCTGATACCAGGATCACACACACACACGTTATTCACACACACACGTACGCACGGACGCACACACACGTACGCACGGACGCACACACACACACACACACACACAATTAGTACAGATGAATCTTTGTCATTCTTTGAAAAACACGTACAACAAACGATTACCACACACACACATACAGACACACACACACACACACACACACACACACACACACAGTTCCCAGCCTGCATAGTAAACTCACAATACACTTTCTCTCTCTCTGTCACACAGCCACACAGGAGAAGACCATCACAAACCCTCCCTCTTTGCTATTCTCACTCACACACACCAGGGGCGGAGCTATGTCCAGGGGCGGGGCCAGGGCCAGAGAGGGCCTAAATATGTATACATTATATTATTATTAATGCAATTATATATGGTGGTCTATAATTGATAGGGTGGAGATGACTGTGAATGTAGTAAAATAGGATTTCTTTTTCACTTTTGCCAACCAACCCCATTGAAATCCCATTGTTTTCATTGCAATAGGAAAAGTAAATCAAGCATACTTATGTGTTTCATGGGAACACAGGTCTGCTGTGAAATCAACTGGATATTATACTCACCATTTGGACGTTCCTTTTTGAAAGTCCAACTGGGGGCTGACGTTTTTTTTTTTTTTTAGCACGAGCAAAACCTAATCAAGCCCTAAGTGGGTTCTCTGGGGTGACCTTTGACCCTTGCCCTTGAACAATGACTCCTCCCAATCATATTCAGTTGTAATCTTCTGTCTTGTACTGTATTTGTTTATTAATGATGGTTTTCTTGGCTCTCTAATGGACATGTGGATTAGTACCAACAGTTGCTTGTAGCCTACCACCCCACAAAAAGTTCCTCCTGGGAAAAATAAACTTCTATCTATCTCCCTTACCCAACCCTTACCCAACGGGTGACGTCAGAGTTGGGCCGTCCCAAGGATCGCATTTAGAATTTATCAATCCAACAGACTGACAAGCTAGGATAGTAAAACATGTCTTACCCTTATGGCCAGAGGCCCACAGTACAGACGACTGGACCTCCATGGCAACAACTGCCTGCTTGACACCGGCACCTCCTGTAGCACAGAATGCATGGACATAAAGACATAATGATGATGTCTTGTTTGTCTCTCTACTAACATACATACACCTAGACTAGAGACTGTCATCATTCTCTCCTAGTGGGAGATCTTACCTCACAGATGAGGACAGTGGGTGAGTCTTGGTCTGGTTGACCGAGGTCTGGGTTTCCCACAGGGTGGGTCAGGACACACGCCTGAGTCACTGCCAGATGAAGAGCAGCACCCTGACCCCGGCCGGAGCGCAGGTGACCTCCCTGACGTACTGCTCTCCGTTGATCTCCCTGAGCTGACCGAACCTCTGCCCGCTCCGTCTGGCCCCTCTGGGCCTCCGTACCCCTGGGCTGACCCCCGCCTGGGACCTGACCCCCCCCCCCGTGATGCAAAAGGCCGGGAATGTTACGTGTGGAAAAAAAAGCTTCTATGTCAATAATGTCATGTATAACCTGATACCAGGATCACACACACACACGTTATTCACACACACACACACACACACACGTACGCACGGACGCACACACACACACACACACACACACACACACAATTAGTACAGATGAATCTTTGTCATTCTTTGAAAAACACATACAACAAACAATTACCACACACACACACACATACAGACAAACACACACACACACACACACACACACACAGTTCCCAGCCTGCATAGTAAACTCACAATACACTTTCTCTCTCTCTGTCACACAGACACACAGGAGAAGACCATCACAAACCCTCCCTCTTTGCTATTCTCACTCACACACACCAGGGGCGGAGCTATGTCCAGGGGCGGGGCCAGGGCCAGAGAGGGCCTAAATATGTATACATTATATTATTATTAATGCAATTATATATGGTGGTCTATAATTGATAGGGTGGAGATGACTGTGAATGTAGTAAAATAGGATTTCTTTTTCACTTTTGCCAACCAACCCCATTGAAATCCCATTGTTTTCATTGCAATAGGAAAAGTAAATCAAGCATACTTATGTGTTTCATGGGAACACAGGTCTGCTGTGAAATCAACTGGATATTATACTCACCATTTGGACGTTCCTTTTTGAAAGTCCAACTGGGGCCTGACGGTGATTTTTTTTTTTTTTAGCACGAGCAAAACCTAATCAAGCCCTAAGTGGGTTCTCTGGGGTGACCTTTGACCCTTGCCCTTGAACAATGACTCCTCCCAATCATATTCAGTTGTAATCTTCTGTCTTGTACTGTATTTGTTTATTAATGATGGTTTTCTTGGCTCTCTAATGGACATGTGGATTAGTACCAACAGTTGCTTGTAGCCTACCACCCCACAAAAAGTTCCTCCTGGGAAAAATAAACTTCTATCTATCTCCCTTACCCAACCCTTACCCAACGGGTGACGTCAGAGTTGGGCCGTCCCAAGGATCGCATTTAGAATTTATCAATCCAACAGACTGACAAGCTAGGATAGTAAAACATGTCTTACCCTTATGGCCAGAGGCCCACAGTACAGACGACTGGACCTCCATGGCAACAACTGCCTGCTTGACACCGGCACCTCCTGTAGCACAGAATGCATGGACATAAAGACATAATAATGATGTCTTGTTTGTCTCTCTACTAACATACATACACCTAGACTAGAGACTGTCATAATTCTCTCCTAGTGGGAGATCTTACCTCACAGATGAGGACAGTGGGTGAGTCTTGGTCTGGTTGACCGAGGTCTGGGTTTCCCACAGGGTGGGTCAGGACACACGCCTGAGTCACTGCCAGATCCTCCACGGTCAGGACTAGTAATATCAAACATGATTATGTTTATTGGTAGGATTTCTAGAATGTTCTACAGGCTATATAGGTGGTTCACAACAACACACAAGTGTTGTAATCATTTCTGAACTAATAAATGCACTATTATAGTGGGTTGAGGTTATGTACTGTAACGTGATTTGTAAAATTCGAGCCATGCTTGCCGTAGCTAAATTACCGTCCAACTTTGTCCACTCGGTGGACATAAAAGAAGGAATAATGACATTGACATTTCGTGAGCTTAGAATGATAGCCTAAGGTTCTATCTCCGTTTAGGGTAGTTCAGAGATATTGAGCGTCAACGTTTTTACATTCCATTATGTTTTGTGAGATGTTTTATTATGTTTTTATTAATTACTAACTAAAACATGTCCTGTTGTTGTATATCCACTGGCTAACTGTAACCTACCTTCCTCATCATTGATAACAGGGGCCTCTTCAGAGCCCCAGTTCCTCTTATATATGTAATGCGAACTAGCAGCGGTAACTGCTACCAGGCCAGCCACGAAGACAAATTTCATCTTTTAGTAAATCGTCTCTTGTCTCTTTGACTGAAAGTTAATCGTCTCTTGTCTCCAACTGAAGTGAAACACTGTCTGAAACTGCTTTGCTGTGTCCCTCTGTTTTACTATAGAATCACTGATATGTCACCTATTATGATGTCACAATGTACAGATGTCACAAAACTTTAGGTTATTTACATAACCCCGGTTCTCTGAGTAGTATTCGTGAGTATCTCACTATGGGAACGCCCCCTGCGTGACCTCATCAGAAACTGAATTACACTGCGCCAGCCCCAGGCGACGCTTGTGTCACGAGGGACGGGACCCTCCGCCTACATAAAGCGTACACACAGCGTTTGTCGTCATTCAAAACAAGCAACCTCTTTCTCGCTTCTAAAGCAAGGAGGGTGGTCCGGTGAGATACTCACGAATACTACTCAGAGAACCGGGGTTATGTAAATAACCTAAAGTTCTTTTTCATAGTATTCGTTTCGTATCTCACTATGGGAATATACTTACTCCCGTATTGCCAGACCTGCCTGTAAAACGACAACTGTCCCAGAATGGACCCTCACACTCTAGGAACTATGTCCTAAGAGGAACCCAAACTGAGGACTGAGTGTGATAGCGTTGGAGCCGTAACATCCAACCAATATAATCTAGCGAACGTGTGGAGCGAAGCCCAGCACGCCGCCGCACACACCTCCTGAATAGACACCCCTTTAAAGAGTGCCCAGGAGGTCGCCAAACCTCTAGTAGAGTGCGCACGTAAGCCCGCCGGGGGCTGTAGACCCTTACTAGAGTAAGCCAAGGCAATAGCCGCCACTACCCAATGGGAAAAGCGTTGTTTCGACACTGGCTTTCCCGTGTGTGGATTCACCCAGGATACAAACAACTGGTCACCTTTCCTGCAACCCTGAGTCCTGTCTATGTAAACACGCAGCGCGCGGACAGGACATAAAGTATGCAACCGCCTGTGCTCTTCCGAGGCAAAAGGCGGGGGATAGAAGGCAGCCAACTCTATAGGGGTGCAAGAGCCTATAACCTTCGGAATAAAGGCTGGGTTAGGCATCAGACTGACCCTAGAGTCCCCTGGGGAGAACTTTGGACTTCACCTATGCGCTTAGCCGAAGCCAAAGCAAGCAATAGGACCGTCTTTAGCGTTAACACTTTCACCTCCACCTGTTCCAGCGGTTCGAACGGTGGGCAGGAGAGAGCATCTAGTACCATAGGGAGGTCCCATGAAGGAGCTAACGGCCTAGACGTAGGCAATTTCCTTCGGGCCCCTTTCATAAACTGGCACACCAACGGGTGCTGGCTTATCGGCTTTCCACCCAGGCCAATATGACAAGCCGAAATAGCTGCCAAATAGACCTTAACGGTTGAGAAAGCCTTACCCCTCTCAATCAAGTCCTGTAGAAATGACAGAATAACTGTCACAGAACACTGAAAAGGGACAGCGTGTGACTCTGAGCACCAAGTCTCGAACACACGCCACTTATGCCCATACAACTTTCTAGTTGATGAGGCTCTGGCGCACTGAATAGTGTCGATCACCCCTTGGGGAAGACCCACTAGTGCAAGGTTGATCCCTTCACGGGCCAGGCCCACAGAGACAATCTCTCTGGGTGGGGATGGAATATCTCCCCCCCGCGCCTGGGTCAGCAGGTCCCTGCGCAGCGGTAGTTGCCATGGCGGACCGGATAGGAGATGAAAAATCTCCGCCAACCAGTGCTTTCCCGGCCAACGCGGGGCTATCAGCACCATGGACAGATCTCCTTCCCTCACTCTGGCCAGAGTCGGGGGAATGAGTGCCACCGGTGGGAACGCATACAGGAGGGTCCTCGGCCACTCGTGCGCTAATGCGTCCACTCCCAGCGGGGCTCCCCGATCGCGCAGAGAGAAGAACAGGGGACACTGGGCGTTCTCTGCCGTAGCATAAACGTCCACGGTCGCTTGACCGAATCGTGACCAAATCTGTTTCACTACTTCGGGGTGAAGTCTCCAGTCTGCGTACAGTGGGTTGCCCCTGGACAACAAATCTGCTCCGTAGTTCAGAATGCCCGGTACATGGGTTGCTCTCAGCGAGCACTATCAGTCTGTGTGCCATGGTGTGTAACTGGTGGGACCTCAGTCCCCCCTGTCTGTTTACATAGGCAACGACCGTGGAGTTGTCTGTCCTCACCAAAACATGATGTCCTCTCAACCACGGGAGGAAATGTTTCAGAGCCAAGTGAACAGCTAGCAGTTCCAGGCCGTTTATATGGGTAGAACGTAAGTGCGGGTCCCAACCCCCGTTTATCGTTCTCCCTTCGAAAGTGGCACCCCAGCCTCTCAGAGAGGCGTCCGTGGTGATTACTTTTCTGTTCAGGCCAGGTCCCATAGAAACACCCTGTGTTATGAAACCTGGGTCCTTCCACTGGTGCAGAGCCAGTGAGCAATCCCTGGAGACCCTCACACGACGGTGACCGTCGCGGTGGGGGTCCAGGCCCAGAGAGGCCACCCAGCACTGGATGCCTCTCATGTACAGGCGCCCCAGGGGTATGACCACCACAGCGGAGGCCATCAAGCCTAACAACCTCTGGCATTGTTTGAGGGTAGCCATTTTGTCCAGCATGGCTTTTGTTATACATGTTTGTCTTTTAATTTGGAGTCAATTTACCGAGTTCACCTCACTGATTCTCACCTCACTGATCTGCTTTCAGGTCCATAATCCTAGTTGCACGCTGAACATCTTTAGTGGTAAGTGGCATATTTCGTTTGTGTTGCTGAGGTACATTTAAAAAAACAATTTAGTAATTGGTGCCCATATTCTGATCATGTGGGACTGATCTGAATGAGATACTTTGGTTTGACAAGAAATAATTACATCAGTTGCCCATATTCTGATCATGTGGGACTGATGTGCACATTAAAATCAAGTAAATTCAAAAGACTTTTTTTTCAGTGTACAGTGTGTTATGTACAGACAAGGGGTTGTGTTATGTACAACAATAAACTGTTGCCCCTGCGAAACAACGCTATAGTCGCACGCATTGTCTCCACTCTTTCTGGAGACAAAAACGCCTTGGCTCGGATAGAGTCCAGTGCGAGCCCTATAAACGCGATGCGTTGGGAGGGTGTCACCATGCTCTTTTCCATGTTTATTCGGAACCCCAGATTCGTTAGGTGTTTCGAAATGACCGCTGTGTGACGCACCGCCTCCTCGCGGTTGGTGGCTGCCACTAACCAGTCGTCGATATATGTGGCCACTCTGATACCCCTCTGTCTGAGAGGGGCCACTGCTGCCTCGGTGCATTTTACAAACACCCTTGGGCTTAGTGACAGGCCGAAGGGAAGGACCACATATTCGTACGCTATCCCTTGGAAAGCGAATCTCAGATATTTCCTGTGTGGAGGATATATCGGAATGTGGAAATAAGCGTCCTTCAGGTCGATTGATGTGAACCAATCCCCTGCTCGTATGAAACTTAGCAGGGAAGAGTGTGTCAACATCCTGAATTTGTATTTTCTGAGATGCTGATTCAAGACACGGAGGTCTAGAATAGCCCTCATGCCCCCCCCTTTCTTTGGGACCAGAACATACTTTGAGTAGAAACCTCTGTGGGTCTCCTCGAGAGGTACAACTGTTATAGCTCCTTTCTCCCTTAGAATGGAGATTTCCTCCTGGAGAATATTGGCTCGTTCACCCTGAGCTCGAGAGTACAGTATTTCTCTGAATGGGGGTGGAGCGACACAGAATTGGAGCCTGTAGCCCCTTCGTAGTGTCCTCAACACCCAGTCTGACTGTGTGCAGTCTGCCCATTCCCGTTGATGCGTGGAAAGCGGGCTGACTGGCCACACCGTCACATGTGGCCGGGGCGCGCAACAGCCGCCTAGCGTGCCTTCCCGCGCTGTGCGCGGTCGGGCCGCTTTCTGCATCACAGCCGCGGGACGGGCTAGTCCCACGGTCTGCGTTATGGCAGAGAAAGATTCGTTTTTCAACATCTCTTTTATTTTTATGCTTTTCAACATTGTTAACAACGCCCTTGGCACTCTGCCTGGATGCGCTTGTCGGGACATTTTTAATACATTGTGCATTAACGTGCTTGAGTGACAAACAACTTTGTAGTATGAACAGTCTCTCAGCTTTCCCCCGGAAGGCGTGTGAACACGGACGCCGACCGTGGTCTTGCACTTTGTATGGAACATGTCGTACCGAACTTGCTCTGGAACGGAGCTGGGAGGGTACAGAGCGGTCAGCGAGGGGGGCCGACTGGACTCGCTCTCCTCCCGAGGTGAGGCTGTCAGATCACCCGCTTCTTCTTCCTCGCCGACGCGGCGGCCGGGCGGGGACGCCTGAGGTCTGTCCCGGGGAGCCTGTTTTCTGGCCCATGGTTTCCTGTATGGAACGCCCGTTCCGCTAAAATGGACTCGCGTATCATATACAATGAGGGACCTTGAATCAAGGCACTCATACATATTAATGAGGAGTGTCGCGTTATTGCTGTCGACAACAGCGTAGGGGGTACGTTTCGCTACGTATGGAAGGCCACACCCTGCAGGCGAGCCGATTTGAAAACTTCTCGCGGGGGTGTAAAGTTTCACAAGCAGACCAACTTCGTGAGGATGGCATTGCCGATTTGAAAACTTCTCGCGGGGGAGTAAAGTTTCACAAGCAGACCAACTTCGTGAGGATGGCATTGCGGGCTTTTCTTTCGAATTGCAACCGCACATTTAGTGAATGTGTGAGACTAGCAATGTCGGACGATGAGGAAGTAGTCCAAGCAGCTTTGGCAAGGTAAGATCAATCCTAGCTTTATGCATAGGTAATTAGGATATGATACAGTGGCTGGTCTGAATCTTATAGCCTGTTGTTTTACTGTGTTTATTTAACCTAGAATGGAGACAATGGAAACAAGTCTCCGATGGGCTAGAGGAAGGCTTGTTGAATCGGATTTTGTTGATCAGTTGTTGGGGTTCATCGATGAATTTCGTCAGGAGATTGGGCAAGAGCAACAACGGCCTCGTAAGTTCCCTCAATTTGCTTTTATACAACAGTTATACAGCCATGTATTAGTTAACAGTAATACATGACAACAGATTATGAATAGTTTGTTTATTTAATCATAAAAATAAACAAAAAAATATTTCCACAACTGAACTTCAACTGGACTGTTGCCTAGTAACGTGAACACAAACATGTAGTCTAATTAACATGTAGTCTAGTTAACGTTCATTTAGTAGAACATCTGTGTGGCGGAGTGATACATATAGTTAAAAGTCCCAGTGCTGTTATACTGTATATCAGCACTCATGGAATGCCTCTTGTCCAATCGAGATCCAAGATGTCGGAACTAACTGTTGTATAAATGTATATATAAATTGAGTTGTCCGCACGGCATATAAGATTACCTGAGTACCTTTGTATCAAATTAAACTTACAAAATGTATCAACAACGCAATTTATCTAAATAAACTACAATATTAAACTATTCAAATATATTATATAGTACCATTTATTCACTAGCACATAGCCCAATCTAATATTAGAATATCAATAATTATTATTACACTAAAGTAATATGATTTATTTTGTTTTTACCATGAAGAGATTTCGTTACCACACCTCTCCTCAAGTTAAGAATCAGAGAATCAGAATCAGAAGACTTTTATTGCCATGACATGTAAACATGTTAGGAATTTGGTTTGGTACCATGGAGCACGGTTTACAGAAGGACAGGTGCAAGACAGGACAAGACAGTGCAAACCAACATCAAAGTGCAAGAGTCATAATTAATATAAATATAAAGTGCAGAGATCAAGTGTTCAAGTGTTCATATCCAGACAGTGCAAAGCTCTCTGGGTGGGGGTGGAGGGAGGGTAGATAGATAGGGGTCAGGTCAGGGGGGGGGGGGGGCAGCGGCATTTAGGAGCCGGATGGCTGTGGGGCAAAAGCTGTTTGTATGTCGGACCTTCACAGTATTTATGGACCGCACCCTCCTGCCTGAGGGGAGCGGGGCGAAGAGACCGTGTCCTGGGTGTGCGGGGTCAGCCATGATCTTCCTGGCCCTCCCCAAAGCCCTACTTTTAAACAGGGCCTCAAGGGGGGGCAAAGGGCAGCCAATCACCCTCTCCGCCGAGCGTATCACCCGCTGCAGCTTGGCCTTGTCCTTGGCCGCTGCAGCGGGGAACCAGATGATGATGGCGGAGGTGACGATGGACTCAATGATGGCCGTGTAGAAGTTCACCAGCGTGGTCTTAGGAAGGTGGAATTTCCTGAGCTGCCTCAGGAAAAACAGTCTCTTCTGGGCCTTTTTTGTGAGGGCGTCGATGTGGGGCCCCCACTTCAAGTCCCGAGAGACTGTCACCCCAAGGAAGCGACATGACTCCACTGTGGTGACTGGAGTGCCTCCCAGTATGATTGGAGAGGGAGGGGGTGGGTTCCTCCTGAAGTCCACTATCAGCTCCACTGTCTTAAGAGCATTTAGCTCTAGGTTGTTCCGGGTGCACCAGGAGACCACCAAGTCAATCTCGCTCCTGTAAGCAGATTCATCCCCCTTGGAGATGAGCCCTACCAGGGTGGTATCGTCCGCGAACTTGAGGAGCTTGACCGACTGGTGGCTGGAGGTACAGCAGTTGGTGTAGAGCAGTGGTCACCAACCTTTTTAAGCCCAAGATCCCTGACCTCAGCCTTGGTGAAGGCAAGATCTACCTATTGAAGCGTTGAGAGAAAAAGACAGCCAAGATTGTACTTCAAACTTAATGCCTTTTATTTGCCTGTACTTTAATTACATGCAATGCTTTCGTCCAACATTAAAATTGATGCAACAACAAAAAAAAGACTGTATCAAGCATATCAGGCAGCTGTCTTGCTTTAAGAATTGTACATAACTGAAACGTTAACAAATTGACATTCTTGACTGTAACAGGTTCGGGCACAGAGGGAGACAGACAATATGATTCTGCGGTTTAAGGAACGGGTTTTATTTGTGCAGCTGGTTTGGAGTCCGGTTTGGCTGAGCCTCGCTCAGGGGAGAACGTCTTGCCCGACCCTTCCGGTCGCGGCTCTCCTGCAGCGCTCTCCGACGTCTCTCTACAACCGACTCTCCGCTGCTTCTCCTCGATTCCTCCGTTCTCCGCTCACTGCGTCCTACCGAGGGAGAACAAAGCAACACATTAAGAGGGCACGTTGATGAGGACCCAATTGGCATCCCTTCACCAACCGTCCTGTAGCTCCCTCTGCAGGTCGGAACGCGCCATGTTCCCAACATTGACATTTTGACACTTGACTGACTTAATTATTATTCTTACTTATTAACATTGACAAACATATTTACAATTAGCATTTTATAAAGTAGAACTGTAATGTGTACTTTCTCAGTCAGTGCTAAGTGCAGTCATCTTATGCAGCATCACTTTTCACATCAAAACAAAAGTAAAACTAATGTGTACTTTCTCATATTAACATTGACAAACATATTTACAATTATAGCATTTTATAAAGTAGAACTGTAATGTGTACTTGTGTCTCAGTCAGTGCTAAGTGCAGTCATCTTATGCAGCATTACTTTTCACATCGAAACAGTCATGTTACTCACTCAAGTCAGTGTGATGGTTGTGACTGGATACAAGTGCTTTGAAGTTTGGCTCATAGCTACTGACTGCCAGTCTGAGACAGTCTGTGAGGTGTCTGTCAGTAAGGCGGCTCCTGTACTTCAATTTGATTATTTTCATCTGTGAAAATGACATTTCACAGAGATATGTGGATCCAAAGTAGGCACTCACTCTTAGTGCACATGCAGTGAGAAGAGGAAACTTCTCTCTGCTGACAAGTCCCCAAAAGTCACTGTCCCTTGACCTGGCTTTCAGCTCTATGTCATTTTGTAAATCAACCATCTCCATGTCAACTCCACTTGGCAAAGTAAATACTTGCTGGAATTTGGCTGCTACCTGCTCTATATCAATGGGCACAAATGGGTTTGAGACAAATGCAGCAATATCTCCCATGACATCTAACTCGCCAAAACGCCGATTGAACTCTGTTGCCAGTTTGTCCAGGGGAGCACAGTACTGCTCAGGGTGAAAAGCATCATTGTCTTCCAAGGCCTGTGCCATTTTCTCCAGGTTGGGAAAGTGTGTCAGCCTCCCATTCTTTAGGTGTGTGGTCCAAACACAGAGCTTGGCCTTGAACCCATTTACTGCGCTTATCATGTGGGGGAGGTGTCGGTCTTTTCCCTGCAGCTCGTAGTTGAGTGCGTTCAGTTTTGCGGTTATGTCTGTCAGGAACCCCAGGTCCAGTAGCCACGCATCGTCTGACAGTTCCTTGTGCTCCTCGTTCCTTGTAAGTAAGTAAGTAAGTAAAGCTTTATTTATATAGCACCTTTCATACAAGAAATGCAGCTCAAAGTGCTTTACAACAGGAATAAGAACATTACGTGAATACAAACATATATAAAAACATATACATGCATAGAATGAATATAAAAGCAGGGGAAAACAGTAAAAAGAAAAGGTAAAGATCTGACTTTCCACACCAATTTAAGTCCTTTGCCTATGAAAATATTTACTACCACTTGCCTTGTCGACAGGAACGTCTTGATCTCGGGCAGCAAGTCGACAAATCGCTGCAGCACTTTGCCGCGACTCAACCACCGCACATCAGCATGGAGAAGCAGGTCTCCGTAAGCAGCGTCGAGCTCGTCCAATAACGCTTTGAATAAGCGGTGCTGAAGCGCTTTCGCTCGAATCGAGTTGACTAGTTTCACCACCAGTGTCATTACATGGGAAAAGTCCAACACCTTACCAGCCAAGGCCTGCTGATGGATCACACAGTGATAATTGACGAAGGAGGGAAAATCAGGGTCATTACGACACAGTCCAATAAATCCATTGCGCGCACCGAGCATTGCTGGGGCCCCGTCAGTAGTAATCGCCACTAGTTTCTGAATGGGTATGTCATTTTCACCGACATATGTTTTGAACTCATTGTAAATATCCACACCCCTCGTTTTCTCCTTTAAGTGCAAAAGAGTGAGGAAATCCTCCTTTGTTGTAGAATCCTGGAAAACCATTTTGACAAATGCAACAAGCTGAGCTGTGTCCATTACATCCACGGATTCATCGAACTGTAATGAGAAATATTCACAGTGTGCCAAATCCGTTAACACTTGTCTGTCCACGTCCTCTGACAGTGACTCGACCCTCCTTGTCACTGTTGCAGGGCCCAGAGGTACACCACGTAGTGCGGTTTTGATTTCTTCTTTGTTTTTGAAGTCACTGAAAACAGTCTCCGCGGTAATGGCTATTGCTTCCTTGACTAATTCTCCATCTGTAAAGGGCTTCTTGTGTTTAGCCAAAAGGTAACTTATCCGAAACGACGCTTCACTAGCAGCCTTATTTTGATTAGCAGGTTTGGTGAAAAGGGATTGCTGGACCTTCAACCTGATTTCAGCTCGTTAACTTTCCTTGCACGGATAGTGCTCTTTGGCGGGTAGCTGTCTTTGAATTTCTGGTGGTTGGTGTTGTGGTGCCGCTCCAGATTTCCTCTTTTAGCCAGTGCTTGTGTTTGGTTGCACAGCATACATACACACTTGTCTTTCACCACGGTAAAGAGAAATTCTTCTTCCCATTCTGGATTGAAATTATATATTTTGGGTTTCTTCCGTGGAGCTTCCGCCATGCTAGCTATTTCACCAACTGTCGTCGATTGTTTTTTGCGAGTCAGTAGTCACGCGTAGTCACGTTTTTTTTGCGAGTCACGTGGCAGTACTATTCTCTTATCTGATTGGTCACTTTCATGCAGCATTTGCGACGAGAGAGAGAGAGAGAGAGAGAGAGAGAGAGAGAGAGAGAGAGAGAGAGAGAGAGAGAGAGAGAGAGAGAGAGAGAGAGAGAGAGAGAGAGAGAGAGAGAGAGAGAGAGAGAGAGAGAGAGAGAGAGAGAGAGAGAGAGAGAGAGAGAGAGAGAGAGAGAGAGAGAGAGAGAGAGAGAGAGAGAGAGAAACATGGAAATCCGCGTCTGATTTTTTGGGACAGGGAAAGTCAGTCAAAGATCTACAGGGAAAGTCTGAAAGATCGACCAGTCGATCGCGATTGACGGGTTGGTGACCACTAGTGTAGAGGGAAAACAGGAGGGGAGACAGGACGCAGCCCTGCGGGGAACCGGTGCTGATGGTCCTCAGCTCAGAGATGGACTTCCCAAGCTTCACCCGCTGGGTCCTGTTGGACAGAAAGTTTGTGAGCCACCTGCAGGTGTCGTCAGGCACCTGCAGTGCAGAGAGCCCACACTCCAGTATGGGTGGCAAGATGGTGTTGAATGCCGAACTGAAGTCAACGAACAGGATTCTGGCGTAGGTCCCGGCCGTGTCCAGATGTTTTAGGACATGGTGTAGGGCCATGTTGACTGCGTCCTCCACGGACCTGTTGGCTCTATACGCGAACTGCATGGGGTCTAGGAGAGGGTCTGTGATGGACTTTAGGTGGGCAAGGACGAGGCGTTCAAAGACCTTCATGACTACAGAGGTCAGGGCAACGGGTCTGTAGTCATTCAGGCCTGTGATCCTCGACTTTTTGGGGACAGGGATAATGGTGGAGGTCTTGAAGCAGGCTGGTACCTGACAGCACTCCAGGGAGGAGTTGAAGATGTTGCTGAACACAGGGGACAGCTGGTCAGCGCAGAACTTCAACATGGAGGGTGAGACAGCATCCGGACCGGCCGCCGGGGGTTCTGTCTCTTGAACAGGCGGTTCACCTCTCTGAGACAGAGAGGTGTGAGCGGGCAGAGGGGGTGGGGCTCAGGGGAGAGAAGGGAGGAGGAGGGGAGGTTGGGGAGAGGGGGGGCAGTAGTAGAGGGGGCAGACTGTGGGCGGGCAGAGGGGGTGGGGCTCAGGGGAGAGAAGGGAGGAGGAGGGGAGGTTGGGGAGAGGGGGGGGAGGGGAGGGGGGGCAGTAGTAGAGGGGGCAGACTGTAGTTCGAATCTGCAGTAAAACTTGTTCAGTTCATTTGCAAGGAGAGTGCTTTCTATGGTCAGAGGGGGTTTTGGTTTATAGTTTGTAATTTGTTTTAGACCCTTCCAGACAGAGGCAGCGTTGCCATCTGAGAATTGTTGTTGCAGTTTCTCAGAGTAGCGATGTTTTGCTTGCTTAACAGCTGCCTCGAACTTGTACCTGGCGTCTCTAAACCTGTTCTTGTCACCCCTCTGCCAGGCATCCTCCTTCTCCAACCTCAGCCTTCTGAGCTGGGCTGTGAACCAGGGTTTGTCATTATTATAACTGACCCTGGTCCGAGTTGGAACACACACCTCCTCGCAGTAGCTGACGAATGACGTCACAGTGTCAGTGTACGCATCCAAGTCGTTACCGGCCTCAGCCCCCGCCCACTCCACATAGCCCTCGTCACAGCCAGCCCGCTCTAACCAGGCGCTGGTTTTCTCCTTAGCCTCGCTGTCCCATGTTCTGAACGACTTAACTACAGGTTTTGACACTTTTAGTCTCTGCCTGTAGGATGGGATCAGATGGACAATGTCGTGGTCAGATTTGCCCAGCGCAGCTCGGGAGACAGCGTGGTAGGCGTTCTTGATGGTACAGTAGCAGTGGTCTAGCGTCCTCTCCCCCCGAGTGGGGCATTTGACCTGCTGCCGATATTTCGGCAGAGCCCGGCTCAGATTTGCTTTATTAAAATCCCCCAACACAATCACAGCACTGTCCGGATATAAACGTTCAGTCTCCATAATATGCTCAGCTAATGCGCTCTGTGCCTCTTCGACAGCAGCGTCTGGTGGGATGTACACACAAGCAAGAATAAAAGAGCTGAACTCACGGGGCGAGTAAAACGGGCGACAGTTAATGATGATGAGTTCTAGGGCAGTCGAGCAGTGTTGTTTAATCACTGTCACGTCAGTACACCAGGACTCGTTAACGAAAAAACATACCCCACCTCCGCAGACTTTTCCGGACGAGAGTGTATCCCTGTCGGCTCGGTACAGCTGGAAACCCTCCAGTTGTACTGCTGTGCCTGGGACGTCCTCAGAGAGCCAGGTCTCCGTGATGGCATAAGCTGCTGAAGAGTTGTAGTCCTTGCTTTTCGCTACCAGGCACCGGAGTTCGTCCATTTTATTAAGGAGACATAAGGAGTTCACGTTGGCTAGAAATATTCCTGGGAGTGGAGTGCGGGAACCGCGTCTTCTGAGTCTAGCGAGAGCCCCAGCTCTCTTCCCCCGCTGTCGTCTCAGCCACCTCACAGCCTGGTTGAAGATTGCGGTTCCTCGGATCAGGATATCCAGCACTTCCGTAGATCGGGTGAGAAAAATAGGAGCAATGTCCAAGGGGGTGGAATCCCTGAGACCTAAGAGTTCTTCTCTTGTATAAGAGATGTCACAGAACACAAATCCAGACATACAGACACACCAAACAACACTCCATAGTACCACAGCTGCCATGGACGGCGCCATCTTGGACATGCGCATCAGCCGCACTGCTGTCTGGCCTCTTTTACAATACAATGCAGGCCTCTTGTAACCAGGGAGTAGCTAAAAGGACTGTAGAATTTAGGAAGGGCTGGTTATCTAACTAACTCTGAGCTAAATAGGCAGTGTAGGAGGATACAGGCAGGGGGCGCCAGCAACCCTTTAGACTAGCAGTACTATCGTTAGCATTAGCATTAGCATTAGCATTAGCATTAACATTAACATTAGCTAACAGACGACTAAACACACAGTAACGGTATCCCATATGAACAAACACATTTATTTATACAAATTATACACATCCCAAATATACTCCCTCCCCGCCGGCCACACACACACTCACTCACTCACAGTATCTGGCCTGAACAGGCTTAGAGTCCCGGACTGAAAGGAGCGCGTTGAGGCCTGGTTGGAGCTCGCATGTGCTTCGAGGAAGGTAGCAGACAAAGGGGGGGGTGACGTAGCAACTCGAAGGGAAAGGGGCTTCTTCGTAGTCCACGACGAGGTGTGAAGGGCTCAGGTCCGGGGTCCACGGTGAGCTCCGGTGGAGTCAGCGGTCGGTCGCAATCCACTCGTGGAGGCGACGGCTCTGTCCAGCTTGGGTCTCGCTTGGTCCAACGTTAGCAGCCGGCTGCTGGCAAGGCTGGCTAACGGGGACACAGCTAAACGGGCTATCACAGTTGTGAACTCAATAATCACTCTTCAGGTCTTCAGCTTCAGCACGGTGTGCGTGTTACTGACTCCGCCATCTTAGATCGACTTCTCGGTTTTCTCTGCTTCTTCTCACTCTCGTTACTCTCATCACTCTGATTCTCGTCACACTGACGCACAGAGCACTTCCGTCCCTATATATATCAACCGGACACAGCATCCGGGTTACGGACACACCCCGGATATACCACGTCATTAAACATATACATAAACATTACAATAACAATACATACACCTTCATGAAACGTACAGGAATAGTATAGAAAATAATAAAGGAAATAACAGGGGCAAAATAGGGCTGATTCGGGGAAACTAAACTGGCTCTAAATTGTGGGCCTTCATAACAGCCGCCCCATGAAACCCTCGGTTTCATTTAACTAGGGAAGGCACACTGGCTAGGCTGCTCTAGCAGCGTGAGGTAGGAGGTGATAGTGTCCTTCGTAATTTGAGGGAGCTCAATCAGGCGTGCCACAGGTCGGGTGTAAGTGCGACCACCAATGTCCACGATGGCCGTCCGCACCCTTCCATCCGGACCCGGCAGGACCTTGGTCACTCTGCCTGTCTGCCAGGCGGCGCGTGGAAGGGACTGGTCGATCACCAGTACCACGGCACCTTCGGACAAGTTGTCTCTCTCCCTCCTCTGTCTGAGCAGGCAGCTTCTCGGCCTCCCCTCTGCTTGCCCGTGTCTGTTTCTTTAGTCGGCCCCTCCTGTGCTTCCCAGGTTTCTGCTCTGTAGGCTGAGAGGATGAGGGTAGAGACTGCCCATCCTGCCCTGCCTTAACAGAGGAGGGCATGGCTGCTTCAGATGTTTTCCTGTGGGTCTGTTTTGACTTCTTGGGTATGGGGATGCTATCTGCCACAGTCTCCATTGCGCCCTCAGAGGAGCTCAGCCACCATGAGCCAGGCTTGGTCCTCTTCCTGACACCTGGCAGCCAGCTCTCTGGGGTGGGGTCTGATTCACCTACGCTTGGTGTTGTGGTCTCATTAGACCCGTGTCTGGCAGGATCCTTAGAGGTCGCTTTTCCTTGTCCATTGGCCAGTTTCTGCTTCAAGTCTTTTGATGGGATATCCTGCTCTACTAGTGGAGAGAGAAGGTCTGCAGGCACCTCCCTCTGATCCTCCACCTCCTCTAGAAGCTCCACTCTAGGAGCTTTCATAGGTCTGGGGGGTCCGAGTGACATGTATTCCCTGGGTTTAGGCTGTGCTCCCTTACGTGGTTTAGGGATCTTGGAAAGAGGTTTCACAGGGGGCAAGGCGTTGCTCTCCATATTCTCTGGAGATTTCTTGATTTCCCACCAGTTCCCAGGTGTGTTTCTACAACGTTTCTCCAGGAAGGGAGCGCTGACATGAGCAAGCGGCCTACTAGGTTTGGAGGGGTGAAGCGTAGTGGGTAATCTTCGATTTGGAGTGTGGGAATAAACCATTTCACTCAGGGTGACGGCATGCTGTCTGAGTGGGCAGAGCAGGGGACTAAGCTGCTCCTGATCCACTGTGTTGAGTTGTTCCTCCTCCTCTTCTAGGAGCTCCACTCTGGTGTGAAGGCAGTTGATGGTCTGCACTTCTTCGGTTCGGACATGGAGGGATGACGTAGCTCTCCCGTCTCTATCTCTCCACTCGGTAGCGCCTTGGAGGGCCCACCCAAGCGCAGTCTTAACAGCCATCGGGCAGCCTCGTGGTCCTCTCAGCGGAGGACGGAGCGACACAATCAGTGCAGCGTTGTCCGAGCCGATGAGAAGGGTTGGCTCCGCTCCTTCTATCGGATGTAGGTCTACTCGCCGTAGGTGGGAATATCTTGCGCGTAATCTCTCCAGGGGGTAGTCGTAGCGGGAGAGCGCTAGCTGGTCTGCGGTGAAGACATTCCGAAGCCGATATCTGTCCGACGGCCGCCCCGCCGGGGAGATAGAGAAGTTGATTCTCGCCCCGGTGACCTCTTTAAGGTCGCGACGTATCGTGCGCAGAGTCAGCTTCTCCTCAGTCCCTTGGAGCCCCAACTGGCACACCGCCTCCTGGAGAAGGATGGTCCGTTCCGACCCGTCGTCTAGAACGGCGTACGTGTCGTACACAGCGTTGTTGTGGTGAAGTCGGACCTTCACCACCTTCAGTAGGACCTTGGAGCCGCTGCTCCGGGCTGGGTCTAGGTAGTAGACAGGTGTTTCCTCTTCCGGTGCGCTACCGGACCTAGGGCTTCTGGTGCCCTCCGTGGACCTGGCGAGGGAGACCTCGTGTAGGATGTTGAGGTGGACCTCCTCACAGCGATTGCACTTTCTCCTCAAGGTGCAGTTCTTAGCCAGATGGTCGCGCCCACAGTTCCAGCACCTCTTGTTCTCCTCGAGCCACCTCTGCTTGGCCTCGGTACTCAGGTTGTTGAAGTCACTGCACTCATTGAACCAGTGCTCGCTGGTGCAGTACGGACATGGCGGTGGACCTCTCCGTCCCCTTTGAGGGGGTTGAGAGGAATCCTTTCCCTCAGGTCGGGCTTTCCTCTCTCTCCGAGGCTCCTCCTCCGTGTGCAGCACTCCTACTGGGCGTCCTCTGTTCGAGCTCGGCCTGTCCCAGCGGTCTCCCTTCTCCCTCTCCTTCTTCGGCTCGGCGTAACCCATGGCGTCTACGTTGGTGTCATGCACTTCCTCCAGTAGGAACTCCGCGAAGGCAGCCATGCTCAGACCCAACTTCCCGGGGTTACGAACGCGCTGCTGTCGCCGGAACCTCTCCTGCCGGAAGCGTGGGATCTTGCGGAGCAGCCGCTCTACGTTGGAGGTGCTGTTGATCTCGCTGGCGCCAGCTGGGCCCTGCGTCTTCAGCATTCCAACCAAGGTGTGCACGCGGAGCGCGAAGTCATCCAGCGCCCGTTCATCCTTGATGGGGGCCTGCTGTTCGAGGGCTTGCAGTTCAGCAAGGGCGTGGTTCCAGGGACGACCGTAGCGGGCATCCAAGTCGGCGAGCGCTCTGGTGTAAGGTGTCGGTGCGGAGGCATGGGCCAGAACCATGTTGTGGGCTCTGGGGTTCCTCACATGCTGAAGGAGAATCGCATATTTGTAGGACTCTGAGCAGGAGTCGTCCAAGAGCGTGTCTAGGCAGATGCGTAGTTCCACATACTGGCTCCTGTCCTCGTCCTTGAAGAAGGGGAACTTGGGTCCCTCCACCTGGGGAAACATCCTGTAGTGGATGATCAGGGCTGGAGTGACGGTCTGGGTGTCCGGCCTGCATGCGTTTTGGTGCACTGGAGGACCTAAGGGTGTGCTACGCTCTTGGGGAATGGCTCCCCTCCCGGGCAGCGACGCTGGCTCCCTCTGGGCCGCGTAGCGGTCGGGTCCCTGGTCCTCTTCCTTCAAGGTGGTCAGCTGGGCCTGTAGTTGGACAGTCATGGCGGGGGTCATGGAGCCATCGGCGGGGGGTTCAGGAGATGGCACTCGGGAGGGCCGTGCGGATGATGCTCTGGAGCTACGGGCCGACAGAGCTCTGCTGATGCACACGTCGCGCATGGTCTGCATCACTTCCGCCATCGTCTCCGCGTGCAGTTGCTCTCTCCCCATCTGGAGGCGCTCGCTCCTCTCCGCCGCACGTTCCGCTCCCTCCATCTGGAGGCGCTCGCGCCTCTCCATCGCGCGTTCCGCCCCCTCCATCTGGAGGCGTTCACGTTCTAGCGCCTCCTGGCGCTGCCTCTCCGCCGCGCGTTCCGCCCCCTCCATCTGGAGGCGTTCACGCTCGAACTGGAGGCGTTCCCGCTCTAACGCCATCTCGGCCTGTTGGCGCATGCATTCCGACAGCGCGGCACTACTCCCTCTGGAGTGCATGCTATCCGCCCCAGAGGCAGAACTGCCCACGGAAACCCTGGACCGGGAGGAAGCCACTGAACGGCAGGAGCTAGGTCTCGAGCGCGCCGTACTGGGAGGCAGATCGTTAAGGCTGAGGCCCTCCCTCTTCCGCCCGCAGGCGCTGTCGGACCGGGCCTCTCCTTCCTGCTCTTCCGTTTCTACGGCAAAACCCTGCTGTTCTGCCATCTCATCCTCAGGCTGGTGCTCTTTGATGGCTGTCTCGGTGCTAGCCACCCGCGCGCCGGCGGACACCTCGGCCTCTCCGACCACTGTATCCCGTGGAGTGCGCTCCTCACTACCACTCAGTGAGCTTTCGAGCTCAAGCTCATACTCCTGTAACCTCGGAGGCAACCGCGGGACTCTCTGTGGTCGTGGCTCTGGCTCAGGGGGCGGAGAAGGGGGGGTAACTGTCTTGTCTGGTTGGCTGCGCTCAGCCATGCTATCACTACACAACCTATCCGGCTCGAAGGACCAATTGTAACCAGGGAGTAGCTAAAAGGACTGTAGAATTTAGGAAGGGCTGGTTATCTAACTAACTCTGAGCTAAATAGGCAGTGTAGGAGGATACAGGCAGGGGGCGCCAGCAACCCTTTAGACTAGCAGTACTATCGTTAGCATTAGCATTAGCATTAGCATTAGCATTAACATTAGCTAACAGACGACTAAACACACAGTAACGGTATCCCATATGAACAAACACATTTATTTATACAAATTATACACATCCCAAATATACTCCCTCCCCGCCGGCCACACACACACTCACTCACTCACAGTATCTGGCCTGAACAGGCTTAGAGTCCCGGACTGAAAGGAGCGCGTTGAGGCCTGGTTGGAGCTCGCATGTGCTTCGAGGAAGGTAGCAGACAAAGGGGGGGGTGACGTAGCAACTCGAAGGGAAAGGGGCTTCTTCGTAGTCCACGACGAGGTGTGAAGGGCTCAGGTCCGGGGTCCACGGTGAGCTCCGGTGGAGTCAGCGGTCGGTCGCAATCCACTCGTGGAGGCGACGGCTCTGTCCAGCTTGGGTCTCGCTTGGTCCAACGTTAGCAGCCGGCTGCTGGCAAGGCTGGCTAACGGGGACACAGCTAAACGGGCTATCACAGTTGTGAACTCAATAATCACTCTTCAGGTCTTCAGCTTCCGCACGGTGTGCGTGTTACTGACTCCGCCATCTTAGATCGACTTCTCGGTTTTCTCTGCTTCTTCTCACTCTCGTTACTCTCATCACTCTGATTCTCGTCACACTGACGCACAGAGCACTTCCGTCCCTATATATATCAACCGGACACAGCATCCGGGTTACGGACACACCCCGGATATACCACGTCATTAAACATATACATAAACATTACAATAACAATACATACACCTTCATGAAACGTACAGGAATAGTATAGAAAATAATAAAGGAAATAACAGGGGCAAAATAGGGCTGATTCGGGGAAACTAAACTGGCTCTAAATTGTGGGCCTTCATAACACCTCTAGTCAATTGCAAATTAGCACAGGACACACTGGTGTTCACAGGTCTAGAGGAAGGTGGGACAGAAGTACTTCCACTCAACTCAATTAACATGGGTACAATGGATAACTAGACGTTCGTCCATTTTATTACATAAGGAGTTCACGTTGGCTAGAAATATTCCTGGGAGTGGAGTGCGGGAACCGCGTCTTCTGAGTCTAGCGAGAGCCCCAGCTCTCTTCCCCCGCTGTCGTCTCAGCCACCTCACAGCCTGGGTGAAGATTGCGGTTCCTCGGATCAGGATATCCAGCACTTCCGTAGATCGGGTGAGAAAAATAGGAGCAATGTCCAAGGGGGTGGAATCCCTGAGACCTAAGAGTTCTTCTCTTGTATAAGAGATGTCACAGAACACAAATCCAGACATACAGACACACCAAACAACACTCCATAGTACCACAGCTGCCATGGACGGCGCCATCTTGGACATGCGCATCAGCCGCACTGCTGTCTGGCCTCTTTTACAATACAATGCAGGCCTCTAGTCAATTGCAAATTAGCACAGGACACACTGGTGTTCACAGGTCTAGAGGAAGGTGGGACAGAAGTACTTCCACTCAACTCAATTAACATGGGTACAATGGATAACTAGACGCTGTCTGGAGGCCTGTTTTACAATACAATGCAGGCCTTTTGGCCTCTAGTCAATTGCAAATGACCACAGGACACATGGTGTTCACAGGTCTAGAGGAACGTGAGACAGAAGTACTCAACTCAATTAACAATAGACAGGCAGAGTGGGAGATGTTGTGGATTAAAGTATGTAAAATAGCAGTGTTACTGAACCGAATGTAAACTTTTTGTTCTAATAAACCTTTTTGTTGTTTTTGTTGTTTCACCACTGCAGTGTCCCAAGGATATCGTGCTCCCCGAATTAGGGGACAGGCTGGACGGCCACGTTATTTGATCACCCAAGAGCAACTCGTGTTTTTATTATCTTTTAATTTTACCGTACGCCAGATCGCAGACATACTGGGTGTCTCAAGACGCACTGTTGAGCAACGTCTCAGGTAATTATTGATGCATTTAACCTGAGCTGTGTATAGTTGCACAGAGCCATTAGTTAATGTCAAAATGAGTGACTAATTTGCTCTCTTTTATTTTATTTTATTAAAGACTGTTTAATATCTCCATACGGCATCGCTACTCAACCATGACCGACGCAGAGTTGGATCAAAAAGTCATTGACCTGGTACAAGGAAACGATGAAATTGGCCCAGAAGCTGTGCGTGCACGTCTTTTTGGAGAGGGCGTTGTTGTGCAAAGGAGGCGTGTTCGACAAAGTCTGCTCAGGACAGAACCAGGCGGGGCTGCTCTTAGAGCTATGTCTAATAGACTGCACAGGCGTACATCAGGGTTTCCGTTAGAAAAATTTGCCGCCGGACATCGTGTCCGGGAAGATTTCGATTTACCGGACAAACGTGAATTATTCCGGTCATCATATTAAAATATAATAAAAAAAAATTTTTTCAAAATCATATTTTTTTTTCTCCAAATCTAATATAGCTGTTTGTCGCGGTGATTACTGTTGTGTAGCGACCTATATATGCCATTTAATGTCTATTTCTCATCCGATACGATTAGATGCGAGCTATATAATAATATAACATGATTCGCATGCGCGCTATGCCATTATGTCCAGCGCTGAACGGGCGCCTCACTGGGAACTGAACAGACAGCATCGATCAATGAACGGACTCCACATTACGTTAACTGAAGTTTGTTAAATTGTTTGGGATTAATGTGAGTTTTCAATTTTCTCTTTCCAGTTTTACCCTTTTTTAAAAATGTTATCAATAAAACAACGTCATTTCTATAACCAGGGGGGTGTTCCATCGACGTCGCTGGAGGAAAGTCTGGGCTTGTTTTGACAAGTCTCGCGAGATCTATCAAGATATGCCTGGATCTTTTTAAGAGTCTCGCGGGACTTGGCGAAGTGGGCCTAGGTTTTCCTTTGGCGACGTTGATGGAACACCCCCCAGGTCTCGCTGGTTGGGAAGGCATTTTCGTTTAGCTGCCTGTCAAATCATACTTAGGGGATAGCCCTGTAAGCTCATACGGGTCTGTATGTCGTCCTGAAGACCGGCTGTTAGATCATATAGCTGAAGTTTGTCTCCATCTTACAACACTACTTTACATTGTTAGCAGGCTCATAAAACAAACCGTGTTAGTTGACTAGCGATGTGTCATTGATTTTCGACAACGCGGAAATGTATTCACATTTTTCGAAAGAAAAGTCAAAGCATTAGAACGTAGAACGGAACATCGCACGCGCGCGGAAAGCCACCGGCCCCGATTTGGCCAGAACTTTTTTTTCCGTCAGGAGATTTTCTTTTTGTTGCTTGAATCCCTGGGCTCCCCCGCACACCGTGATTTAATTCGCACACTGTCTTAGTGTAAATGTTGTCCGTTTCGTTTGTTATCCTTGTTATTGTGCGATAAAGATAAGGCTTTCCGCTTCGGGCCACCATTTTCAGCTGGGCACCGGACACACACACTCGTGCACGCGCGGCACTGCCCGAGAGAGAAGGACCCGCCCCCTTTGGTTAGCCTATAGGCTGGCTGGAGGGGGCGGGTCCTTCTCTCTCGGGCAGTGTGTGTGCGTGGGTGTGTGTGTGTTTGGTGCTCAGCTGAGAATGGTGGTGATTATTTTCACCGGACATTTTGTCCGACGAGTTTTCAGTTTGTCGGACTTCAACAAATGTTACCGGACAAAGACCGGTAATTACCGGTTAACGGAAACCCTGGCGTACATACAGAGTGGCTGGTGGAGAGAATAAGGCTGTTTGCCTCTTCATGGACGTCTTTCGAGGGTCAGCCAGGGGAAGTGCATTGAGAGGAAGGAGCACTCACAACCAAAGGATTGAAAGATTGTGGAGAGACGTTTGGAATGGCGTCTCTAATGTATACCACTCCCTCTTCACAATGCTGGAGCACGATGGAACACTGGACTGCAACAATGAGATGCACCTTTGGGCTCTACACTACGTGTACTTGCCAAGAATTAACCGAGACATGGGTCTCTTTGTGAACCAGTGGAACCACCATGGGCTCAGGACTTAACTGTACATGTCCCCGTATCAACTCTTTGTGCGGGGATGTCTTCGACTACAAGCAGGAAACCTCACGGGTGTTCAAGGGGTTTTCGGTGCAGATGAGCAGCCAGCAGAGGGAGTACAGAGACAACCAGCACCTGCTTTCAACTGGCCAGAGAGGGTTGCTGTTCCCTCTAATCGGTTTGTTCTTGAGCCTGGTCGCCTTCAAGAACTCCAGCAGCGAGTCGACCCTTTGGCAGGTCCAAGAGAGAGTATTGGAGTCGATCTTCTGGAGGAAGTGCTTAGCTTTCTGTCATCATAAGCTGACACTGTGTGTCCTACTATAGTTTGCTACGGTGTGTTCTTCTATAGTATAGTTCTGTGTGATTGGTTCTGGTTAGCGCAAGCTACCACCATAGGGTGCTATGGTGGGTTGCTATTACATGTAGTGTGTTTTTGACTCCTTGCAGAGGGAGTGTGTGTTTGTCATTAAGTTAATTGTTTCACACTTGTTTAATTGTTAACTGTTTAATACTTGCATAGCTTTCTAATTTACTTTATTCTTTATTACTATATGATATCCCTTTGCTCTTCATTCTATAGTCGTTTTTAGTTAAAGAGTTTCACGGAAACCTGTTTTCTTGTCCTTTTAAAATAAATCTTATTTTATTTTTATTCTCCCATCTCTCCTGATTCTTGTTATAAAATTGTTACCCCCATATCCTAGACCATATATGGGGTCGTAACAATAGCAGACTCAGCAATATCTCAAAAAAGTACTGGATGTACAGGCACATGGCCTCAGAAGCAGGAACAGCCATGATATGTGTTTAGCTTACATGCATAGTGATAATTATGTATGAAATATACTACAATGGCTATGGAACAATTTACTTCTGTAGTATATTATAAGTGAAGAAATACTTAATCAAGGTCTGATGTTAATTGAACAATGACTTTATTATCAAGAAACCAAAGTGCTTTACAACGGCCTCTCATTCACCCATTCACACACCAATGGCGGCAAGCTGCCATGCAAGGCGCCGGCCCGCTCACTGGGAGCAATTTGGGGTTCAGTGTCTTGCCCAAGGACACCTTACACATGGTGAAATTGAAGAGGTAGTACTAGTGTCCTACATGACAGATTAGGAGCATAGAGACCTTCAACTGTGTAATACCACATTGAGCCACAGTGTGTCAGCAGGAACTTAACCTTTTAATCAAATGAGTTCTCCCAGCTTATTGTTTTAAAACTCTCAAACTCTGTTTTTCTTTCTACTTGCCTAAGAGCAATGTAGGCCAACTTTGTTATGGTTATGGTGGAATCAAAGAATAAGTGAGCAGTCAAATTCAGAATTCTCATACCTTACAGATAACCTAACCCAGATATAAATGAGTATAAATTAGAACACATCAGTGTATATGTGACTATTTCTCCCAACCCTAGATTACAATCGAGCTCAAAGACAACTGTAATGTCTGGTCACACCAATATCGGTCCCATCTAGAACAAACAGTAATTAATAACGTCATAAAACATGTCAAGACATGTGGCCAGCCGAGGCTCGAACCGCCGATCTGCAGACCTTGAGACAGACTGCCTCTTATGCCACCCCAAAGGTGACGGCACAGCCAATTCCTGTCTCCATGGCCCCCTTGAATGCGCTGTATGTTGTACATACAGGGAGCCGGAGAATGAGGGCACAGGTGTTGGCCGTGGGGAACATGGCTGGTCCATCACTTGGGTGGAGAAACTCCAGCTCAGGAGGGGATGGAAACCCCATAGCTGGGATCTTCTCCAGGCCAGTGGCAAATATTAGCACTTCTTCCAGGGTCAGCGGGGTTTCTCCACCTGTAAAAAAATAAATAAATAATTGTAATCAATGAACTTGAGGGCTAAATGATGTAAAGACAATAAACAGTTATTTTGCTCTTTAAATTCTAATAATAAAATAAAAGAGGGATTATGTTGCACACTTGAATAGACTATACTACTGATTTTGGTGGGCCGAACAACTCCAGCACATAGTAGCTTCTTGTGCACGCACAAAATGCACAAAACATTTGTGTACATTGTACAGTATTAATAGTTAAGGGGTCTGCTGCTGTATGTGCCTAAATAAATGCTGGCCCGAATAATGATTTACCAGGAAACAATAAACAGTAAACAATGAATTAACAGTAAGCATAACCACGGTACAAGGTACAACAGAAAACAGTTTAGGTGTCCCTTTTTTTTAACGAACACTTCACATAAACAATTAAAATGTCTTTCTATTTGGCACTTTCTTACCCTCCACCTCCAGGAGCCAGTCCCTCCAGTACACAGTGGTCCTGGTCTCATCCCTCCTCCTGTCGGACCCAGGCAGGGATAAGCCCAACGGCTTAAACGCTGCCACCACATTGTCTGCAACCAATGGTCTTTGGTCCTCGAGAAAGAGGGGTTCAAAGGCCTTGTAGTGGGCCTTCATTGCCTCCAAGAGGCCAAAGACACTGAGGCCTTCTCTAAATCTGTAAATGTAAGAAGTTAAAGAAGAGACATCAATCTAAATGTGTCAGCTGCTCTGAGATAAGCACTGTAACGACTTGACTGCTTCCATTGTACAGCGTGTAAACATTATGAATATTTTGTGCAGATAAATATTATTATGAAATCAATTATGATTTGAAAGTGAAGTCTTTTTAACTGAATAACTGTTTAAGAAAGTTTTTTCTTTATCATTTCCCCAAGCTTACCGTCTCAGTCCATCAGTAGTCATTTAAATGATGAACATTGCTATACTTACTGTTGGAGGGCAGCATGGATGCGTCCCTCTGCATAAAGATAAAGAGCGGCACTGACCAATTGGTCTCGCTCCTCTAGTGACCTGAGGTACCGCAGGGAGCCCATGAGTGACAGGTCCGCCGATGCCTCATTTACTGCTTCTCTGGCCTCCTCCAGAGATTTAGCAGTGTGGATTTTCAACACCTATAAGATTGCAAAACATGAATGTAAATGTACATAAATAGTTTACTTGCCTTCTGAAGCTTTTCTTTCAGAGTGTGGTCCATCACCTCTTCCATACTTACAGGAAGAGGTGATGAACCACAAAGCTGGTTAAAAAGCCGGGTTGATAAGAAGTGTGGGGACACTCCTCCTTGCACGAGGCAAACAGCCATCATTTGGCCCACTGTTTTGTAGACCCCATTTTGCAAAGCTAAAGGGAGAAAATAAATAAGTATTACATAAAATAATATCAGTGTTTCCTGTGGAACAAGAGGTTTGCCGTGGGGGCAATGTGAACACGGGGGGGGGGGGGTCACACTGAATATCATAGTCAAATATTTTCCAAAAGTAAAAAAAGCTGAAATGTTTTCAGATATAATTTAGGTGTGCAGATGATGAGAACTTAGAATGTATGTTATAATATACATATTCCAACGCATTTCATTACCGGTACATGTAATCTTACCAAAACTATCCAGGGCCAAGGTCCATCTCTCCAAGGGGCCGTCAAAAATGTGGTGGCTCTGAAGTTGTTTCGCCAGAAGGCGACAAAACTCCCTTCTGGGACCCCCATCATCCACAGCCCCCTCTCCTACTCCACCTCCATCAACAAACACCACATCCAGTTTTGTTTCAGGGTCGAATCTCCTCCTCTTGAAGGCTCGCAACGCACAATCTAATTCTTCCCCACGTGCCGCATTTATCAGGTTTGGGAACGTGGGTGACCTTTCTTTTATTTGGCGTCGGAGCCCTTCAAGAACGAGTGAAACACAGCTGGAAAAAATATATAAGGAACAGTCTTACATGTTGCATCTTACAAGGGAATAATGCAATTAGCAAGATTTGGTGGTAAACTGTTGTACTAATGTTAGATATTGAAGATCAGCTCTTCTGTTTGAATCCAAAGGTGTTTAGTGTATTTAGTTCTTATCAATCATAGTAACTGTTCTTAGCATATTACTCATTAAAGCCACAACATCCCTCTCAATCCTTCTTAATTATCTATGTAAAGCCAATAGTCATTACTCACAGACTGGGAGGTGGTGTCAGACTGTGAGGTGGAGGAGGAGGAGGAGGAGGAGGAGGAGATGGACTGTGAGGAGGAGGAGGAGGACTGGGAGGTGGAGATGGACTGGCAGGTGGTGATGCCAGCAACTCCTGAAAATTATGAGTTCAAGAGATCTACTGATTTGAGACTCCAGAACGTGTGTATGTGTGCATAACATTTATTATACACAATCATATAGCTGTATACAGATTATGAACACTTAAAGTTCAGGGCATTGCCTTACCTGGACTTGATTGCTCGACAGCCACGAGACATATATGGTGCAGGGACCAGCGATGCCATGGTCCATGAGATCCCCTCTGCAGCTGCTGGAGATGGCTGTCGATGTCATTGCCAGCTGCAGAGTGAATATCTCGGATGCCATGGCATCGCTCCCCGCAAAGGCAACGAGATGCTGCAGGAAAATATCGGATTATTTTTCCTTCACAATGAAAGAAAAGTTAATGATTATTGGATGACTACAAATAAAAATTACCTGGAATGGCTGAGACAGTTGAAATGTCCTTGTTGCCAATCTCCCATCAGGATATAAAATGTTAATGGAAACGCCATCATTGGTTTCCTCGAGGCTTCCCAATACCGCCATTCTGTCATTTATTGCCTTAACATGGTGATGGAAAGGTTAAAATTACATACAATTTCATGAATGACGTTCACTATAAATGACTACATATTTGTAACTAATCATCACAGTATGTACCCTTCTCCGGCGCTGCTCCCCATCCATCATATGCCTCTGTCTTATCTCCTATTGTAATAAAAAAATATCACAGCTTCATTACATTAAAATGTAAACGTGTACCATAATTCCTGCCAAGTAAATTAATGTTCTTACCCTCGCTCGATCAATTGAGTCCTGCTCTTCTCTCCAACCCTGCAAATTCTATAAATATAAAATGTATTATTTTTCTAAACCACCCGGTGGTATTTACACTTATAGGTTATATGGAGAATATGGTAATTAATGTATTTCATACAAATGTCTAATAATAATAACATCAATACATTTTCGATCAGATCTATCTTCATCGACCCTTTACTGACTTTGCCATAACATTTCTCATTTCTTTATTAATACCTAATAACTAGAATTTCACATAGATAAGCACAATTCTTTATCCAGTAACACTACCCCCAAAAAACTATAATATATGGTACAGTGTGGAAACTGATGTAAAACATTTCATAGCATATTTACATTGATCAACTCAACAGCTCTGGCTCTGGCTGAAGGCTGAGGCTCTTCCTGAGGCACTTCCTGAGGCTCTTCCTGTAAAATGGAAGTCAATTGACTGAGGGTTAGGGTTAGGGTTAGTCAACATATCTGTTATAGGAGCACAGTCTAATACTGAGCTCCTGAGATGCTAACCCACGGAATGTCCGGTTGATGCGCCGTGCGTTCTAGTGTAAGTGTTGCTGCTTTCTATACAGGATCCCTAGTCGTTGATTTGCAGTATAGTAAACATTTATTGCTTTAAAATACACCACATACGCTTACTCACTTGTACAGAATTAACAATAATCAAACTCAGCGCCAAAGCGTTCAAAACCTATTTGCCCAACAACAGTACTACCTTACGGTATATACCTGCCTCAGGTAATGTGTACAGTGAATTGCATATACATATCACAGGACCATATCTGGCCCCTACAATATCATTACACCAGTCATTAGACTCCACTTCAATACATGTATAGCAAACAGAGGTCAAATCATGTTTTGTGTAGTTTACCCCTTGAAGGTAAGGACTTACGTTTTGAGCAACATCTGCAAGGACTTCCTGTAAAATGCAGAGGATGACATATTACATTTGTGTGATTTTCTCATAAAATTCTGCGGGGAAATAGTAGTTTTCTACCTTATATATAAAAAATATTTAAAAAAGTATTTTTTTCAGAGTGGGACTACCCACTCTTATTTTTATTGATAGACAGTATAAATTATGACAGGAAGGATGGGTGAGAGAGAGAGAAGGGATGACATGCAGGACATGTCCACGGCCGGAATCGAACTGGGAACCCGGCGGTTACATGGTCAACCTGATATATTAACAAAGTACTGAACTTGGGTTTGTCAAATAGGTTTGTTGAAGGCAGAATTGTAGGTTATAGGGAGAGGGAGTGCTTATTTGACATAAAATGTCACAAAATAAGATTGCGACAGTGCCAGAATTGAGACAGCAATCTTTTAACAATTAATTGTGCAGTCCTACATCTGTCATTACATTTAAATGCTTACATTTCATTTGCAACTTAACATTGAAATATTTAAGCTACATTTTGACTTACAGTTGGGGCCACTGGATGAGTGATGACTGACGCTGACTGCAAAAAAGGAAAACATTTTAGCTTAAGCTCTTCCAGTTAAACACTAGTTGGAAGACACAGGATTGGTATGTGAAGAAGACTCCTCAATGTCTGTTTGTGATATTTATTTAGACAAAGATGTCAACACCCTGTGGGTGAGAATACAACGTATGAGTGAATACAATTACCATAACAAGACACACATAACAAGATATAAACAAACACATCATACACAACGGACATGAGACAATACTGTTAGCATTCACAGAGAGTACTATTAACACAACCCAGTACTCCATCGCCCCCTAGCGGTCGGGAGTAAACTCCACCCTGCAGTATGGATAATTATGATTGTTAATTGATATACTTACATTTGGTCTAATATAAAATGCCGAACGCCCCAACGTCCACACAGGCTCTTAGAGCGGAGGGACACATGGAAGTCAGGGTTAAAGGAATTATCCTTCTCCTCCTGTCCACCTTGCAGATGTGGAATTCCACATTCCCTAGTTCTGGGAATTCCTCCTTTATCCTTGTTATAAATTGTGCCTCTGACCATGACAGAGGCACTATTATTCTTCGAACTGCAGTCATGGCTACATAGAAAGACAACAAGAAACACAATAGTTAAGTTAGTTATGGTATAATACTAACTAAAATGCAACACGCACGCACGCACACACACGCGCACTCACTCTCACACACACACATACACACACACACACACACACACACACACACACACACACACACAGTAAGTGACAACAGATTATGATTTGTTCGTTTATTTAATCATTTATTTTGGCTCCGTCAACAAAAAATAGTTCCGGACTGTTGACTAGTGTGGTGTATTACCTTGTTGGTTATGAATCAAAGAATCAATTCTGAGTTTAAGACGATTTAATTAAAGTATAAAATACAAGATATGAGAGCTGGATTCTGGTCTGCTGGTCGGCTGGGGTGGGGTGAAAAAGAGGAAGATCTGCCCCTGTCCTGTCCTTTTTGTGTCCTTTTCTTATGCAAATATCTACCAGTGATCCTATCACAGTCACTACAGATGCTTGGGGTGTGAAAAGGGGGGAGAGGCCAGGAGCTTTGGCAAAGGGGGTCATAAATACCTTGCCCTAGCCCCACAGTCAGGAGACATTCCTTCATAACAAACATATAGGCCCATTATTAAGTACAAATATACTACATATTCCCCCCTCCGAAACTAAACGACCACATAAAACAAAACAAAAACACAAATCCAAAAGAGAAACCAAAAAAACTGAAACCAAAGAGAAAAAATAAATAAATAATAAAAAACTACACCAACACACAACACAAGAAACATAAGTGACGCAATCTGATGTAAATGGACACCTCTCGGAAATGAGAAAGACGTCAAATTCGTCTTTAAAGTTTTTTTTTTTTTTTTTTTCAGATTTTCGTTTTTTTAGCTAACATTCAACTCGAAGATGTGAAGTACCCACTCGTTATTTTTCCGAACAGTTTTACGTTCATTAAATAAGTGTAATCTATAACACAATGACTTCGTTTCTTGTTGTTTGATTGGGATTCATTATCTTTGATGGGGATTTTCTGTGCTTAGTGATTTCCGGTGTAGCAACTTTCAAATACTCATGTCGTCTTCAATTTGTTTCCGATTTCAATGTATGATGCATCATTTGAAAGCTTACAATCTGTAGTTTAAGCACATGTAAAAAACAGAAAAATGATTTCGCCTACAGGTAGCCCTTTTCATTGGGCTGTGTCACATAATAACACAGACCAACCCAGCACCAGTACCAGCAACCAAAGATAACATACAAACCAAATATAAAACAATCAACAATAAAAAAATAAATAAAAATAAAAATCCTAAAAATAACAATCAAAATTAATCTAAACACAGTACATCATACATAAATCAATACAAAAACTTCCAACGACCGAGTCTTCTTTGTTCTTGAATCTTATAACCTTTCCATAGTCAGGAGCTTTTTCTTCGTTGCGCTAGGAACAGAACTTCTTTCCTATCTTTGCATAACCACCACATCACTTCTCAACTGACATCAATCACATACGATATAGAAATAAACAAACAATACACAAATAATGACATTCAGTTATCATAACACATAATTCTCCAACAGTAAGCACAGGACAAAGGGAAAGCATGAATGCATAGATCTTCACCTCAGATGAGGACTAGTCTTCTGAAAAGTTCATCAACGTGGACTGAGTGACTGATTTTCCAAAAACAGTCAATGAGGCCCTGTCTCCTAAGAAAGTCAAAAATCATGTCTGCTATAATAGGTGCTCCTATCTTAGCAAAATAAGTTTCCCATGCCCCTAAGACCGTTTCCAGCTTCACTACTCAGTGACCAACTGGTTTCAAGTTAAAACAATTTAAACAGCAGCATTCAGCATTGTAGAAAAAAAATGAGTATCTCACTATGGGAACGCCCCCTGCGTGACCTCATCAGAAACTGAATTACACTGCGCCAGCCCATTGGCTGGCCAAGGCGACGCTTGTGTCACGAGGGACGGGACCCTCCGCCTATATAAGACGTACACACGGCATTGTCGTCATTCAAAAACCATTGGTCGCTTCTCGCTGGTGCTGACAACAACTGTGCGGGAGGCTAAACAGAGAGCTAAACAGTCCACAGATACGAGCGACCACAACACACACACACACACACTGTATGGAAAGTTTGAGCGGCAGTGACGGCCGCGCGCTGCACTTAGTATTTATTCTTGATTATTTTGATCGTCTCGCTCAGCCCGTCAGTGACGGTGCAGTGTGTGTGTGTTAGCCCGTCAGTGACGGTGCAGTGTGTGTGTGTGTGTGTGTGTGTTAGCCCGTCAGTGACGGTGCAGTGTGTGTGTTAGCCCGTCAGTGACGCTGCTGAGCCGTGCTGTACGTTAACAAACACGTTTGTACAGCTGTTCCTTTCTGTCGACCTCCCTCTGTGCCTAGAGACTCTTACACTAACGTTACCACCAGGTGCTAGCTAGCTACGGTAGCTAACGTTACCACCAGGTGCTAGCTAGCTACTGTAGCTAACGTTACCACCAGGTGCTAGCTAACTAAGGTAGCTAATGTTACCACCAGGTGCTAGCCAGCTACGGTAGCTAATGTTACCACCAGGTGCTAGCTAGCTACGGTAGCTAACGTTACCACCAGGTGCTAGCTAGCTAAGGTAGCTAACGTTACCACCAGGTGCTAGCTAACTAAGGTAGCTAACTAAGGTAGCTAACGTTACCACCAGGTGCTAGCTAACTAAGGTAGCTAACGTTACCACCAGGTGCTAGCTAGCTACGGTAGCTAACGTTACCACCAGGTGCTAGCTAGCTAAGGTGGCTAACGTTACCACCAGGTGCTAGCTAAGGTAGCTAACGTTACCGATGCATCATCAGACAGAAATGAGCAACTGCGACTCCGCTGGCAGAAGGGTGAAAGAGGAGAAACGCTTTGAAATGGATACCATTTCCACCGACATAAGAAATATTGCCTCTCACGTAGGCTATTATGAAGGAGTGCACACAAAGGATACGTGCACACTGCACATATCGTATTCGTCCATGTCCTGTACGCATCACACTATATACATATATATTTACTGTTCATATCATATTGATATTCATGCAAATATATTTACTTTTTACATTCATATTCATTGCACGTATAGCGCGAGGTTGACCACCGTCCGCGTTGACTTCACAGTAATGTACGTCTTCATAAGGGTAACATTCCCGATAAGTCCAATGATTGCAATATCCATACAGTGAAGAACATGAACAGGCCCACTGTAGACAATTGACTATCATCCCCAAGTAGGCCTGTATGCATGTTATTTAATTATCTTGTATCCACCTAAGGTGACTAAGAGTAGCCTGAGAACATTGGAATGCTTAGAAGTTAGTGACATTACATTAAATCCATGACAGGAGCCGATCAAAATCCTAAACTGCTTTCCAAAATGTGCATTTCATGGACAAATTCATGTTTGCAAAAAAAACAAACATGGAAATAACATTTCCACATCTTCAATGCAAAAACAATAATTCCCACATAAAATGTCTAGGTGCATTGAAAATGTATATTTGAAATCTTAATCTCAAAGACCAACGTTAAGAATATTAACCTTTTTTCCATGATGCATTGCTGTATTTTACCATGACAAGCAACTAATCCTGCTGAGTCTGTTGGGTCAAGCTGCCATAGGAGCTCTCCCCCTCCTACACCCCAGAGCCTCAACCTTGATATGAGCTCATCAAAACAAAAAACGCTGCAATACCTTGCCATCACAAGGACAGAACGTCCCCGCTCTACAGTCATGTGTGAGGAATAGAAAGCGACAAGGGATTTCCCCCTCTATCTATTGTTTTATTCAGCCCTACAAAGCACAAACTTATTTGACAGCAGATGGAGATCTCAAAGCAGACATTTCTGATACAGATAATGAAACTTTGTATTGTACAACTGAAATGTGTTTAATGACGAACTGGATGAATTAACATAACGAGGAACAATACGTGTCATTTGCACACACACAAAAAAACAAAGAAACATACAGAGACAGAAGACATTAGCAGCAACATTCCTGGTGGTGCCCCCCCAAAACACAGCACAAGCATTACCCTCTAAAAGTAAATGTCACAAAATGTACAAAAACCAACAAAAACCCCCACACAAAAACACTAAAAAAGCCAGTCTGTTAGCTTGAAGTTCTTCTTTTATGCTGAATGTCGAAACATCTCGGCTCGTCCTCCTACAAAAGTTATCGGGGGGGGGGGGGGGGGGGGGCATATTTAAGGGCACAGGGTTTAAATCAAAGAAGTACAGCAATTTATTTTTTATTTTTTTAGCACTTTACATTTTGCTTCAGTAACCAAACTGGCTGACAGTAAAATATTACTTCATTTTCCAGGGAAGGGTCTTTGGAGCACAGGGTCCAGGGATAAGGTTGTTAGTAGTGCTCAACTCGGGCCTGTAAAGCAGTGGCGGATACAGAAAGTGGCTGATGGGTAGGCCTGGAAAAATCTGGGTAGGCCTGAGTGAAACTCATCACCGCACGTTTTAGACCTATGTATGAGCAGCCAGATGGATGGAACACAACCGGGCTCGCGATCATAGGCGCCGATTTATGTTTCTGCCCGTGGGTGCTCGAAACATTTGGGTACGACCAACACGCATGCACACACACACACGCACACGCACGCACTCAAAATATTCGCAGGGACTGGAGGAGATCACTATGCAGACCATGAAACGAACGGAAAATAAATAAAGTACCTGTCTACCCAGAGAATGCAACGGACAGCCAAACAAGTTATTATAATACACACACGCAAGGCATTCAAGCGCACGCAATAGTCAATGAATTAACCAATAACCATCAACTATGGAGGACCAAGTCTGACAGAATTAACAATAAATATATAGGTACATAAATGAATGTATGAACAAATAAATGAACGAATACACACTAGGATCCTCTGTGATATTCCTTGAGCAGACAATTCCGCAGTTTCCACAAAGCCTACTGCTCGTTCTTTAATTACCCCTCCATGAATGAATCGAATACAGACAGCAACTAGCTCGCGCTTGGATAGATCTTTATACTCATCCGCAAGTATGGCATAATATGTGGATTGCTCATGCAGTTCAGACTTTATCTTTCGAATTAGCAGTGAGGCTGCAGCCTCAAGCAGCTCATCCTGAATGTGATGGCTTAGGAGCGTGGCATTTCGAGGCAGTTCCTTCAGTCTATTTTCAATTTCTGGATCATATTTTGACATGAACTTGAATAGCTCCAAGAAATTACCTTTATTGAGCGCCTCTTCCGTTTCTCTGTGACCTCTAAGTGGAATTTCCAACTTGGCACACAACATAGCAATGTCTAACACAACTTTAACGTGTTGCCGGTTTCGCTCTATGAATGAAACGGCATCACCGTGCATTTGATTTAACACTGTCCCACGGCTTTGGGGTCCATGGCTTTGCCTGTACCCATCCAACTTGGTGAGGGCAACAGCATGCGGCTTGCTAGACTCGTGTTTGTCACAGGCCTGCCGGAGACGTTTCCAATTTTTGTATCCATCTCTTATAAAAGTGAACTCCGTGTGCGCCTCTGGGAAATGTCGACACACTTTACAAAAAATAGCGTCTCTTTCTTTACTATATTCCATCCACTTGAACTTCTCGTACCAATTTCTACTGAAGGAGCTCAAGGGAAACTGTCACTGCAACACGAACATGCAGCCTCCTGCCATTTCACAGGTTGTCAAACAAACTGCCCTGCAATCAGGAGCAAACGGGACAAAACAAAACATCTCTTAGATAGAATCGTATTAGATAGATTCATGGCAGTGCATTTGAAACATGAATAATCCATATTATCTGATGAATAAACAGCGGTACTCGGGGGAAAACTGTATTCAAAGCCCATTTGAGACCGACATTTCTACTCAAATGAGTGGCTGGCGTAGGAGAACTGCGGGTAGCTGCTGGCTGTGGACACGGAGCCGCTGCTGGGGCTCATAGGCTGGGTCATACCACCGTGAGACCATCCGCTGTTGGTGGGGGGGTCGATGCACCCTCGATGCACCCTCCTCCGCCGTCTGAAGTCCCCCTCCTCGAACATATCCTCAAACGCAGGGTCCAACGTCCAGAAATTACCTGCACCTTCCCTGGGGACTTTGACGAAGCACTCGTTGAGACTGAGGTTGTGTCGAATTCCCATCTATTACAGTGGTAGGGAATGTTACCAGCTTTGGTTGAGTGGCTGGTTCCTCCATGGCTGACAGATCCGACGGTGTAGTCCTACCAGTTAGCTCTTCACAAGCCGGTGGCAATGACTGTCGCAAGACAAAACTATTCACATTACAGTTAGTTAGTGAAAATTAAACTTTAAAAATATTTTATTATAAAAAAATATGTATTTTTATGAATCTGACTGGGTGGGCCAGCTGTCAATCTGGGCGGGTCTAGGCCCACCCAGGCCCACCCATAGATCCGCGCCTGCTGTAAAGGAGGATCAGTTTGTTACAGGGCTGGACTGGGACAAAAATTAGGCCCTGGCATTTTTGGCCCAGACAGGCCCACCCCAATCGGTCGGACCACACCCACCAGCACAAAAATACTTGCCTTATATACTTGTCTTATATACTGTGCTGTACAGTCATATGACAAACTGTAGTATTCCCCCAAACCACTACAAAGACGACTACATGCAGTAAGAAATGGTACCAGTGCAAGTAGACCAGTGTACTCACTCACTCTTGACTGGCGGTGGTGGCCATGGGGTACACAATCTCCATACTTGACTCAAGTATAGTAGAAGTAAAATGTTATCAAAGAAAAAGCACCAGAAGTCAAAGAATAATTTCAAATGTTTTATTATATTAAATAATATATAATAAATTCAAATATTTAAATACTAGTAATAAATACAGCATAGACTGTGAACTCACTGCTAAATGGAAAAGAAAGACTGAAGTCCAGTGAAATTTTTCAACGCCACGCCGACCTTTGAGAGAGAGAGAGAGAAACAGAGACAGAGACAAGGGTGAGACTAAGACATGATCATTTAGTAGTAGTAGTAATAATTGCATCATTATTAGTACCTTTTTACTTACTGTAGAACAATGTAGAGATAGCAGCATATCTGGAAAACAGCCACTTCAACAAACTATAACAATAATGCCATCTCATGATGGAGAGAGAGGGAGAGAGAGAGACAGATAATTAATTCAAAATTGTAAATTGTACATAATCATCTGACAGATTCAGATGATCAGAGCATCTTCCAGAAAATGGAGGAAAAAAACCTGACAGCTACTGTACTGTATACTCACTTAGTGGAAAAGGCTGCATGGCCCTCTGGATACTAGTCTCAACAACAATGGACAATGAACCATACAGGGCATCCTTAGAGAGGTGGGGAACTGGGGATAACAATGAGTGAGTCACATGATCAAATTATCTTCAGTCTAAAAAGCTGCTAAATTATTAGAATAATTGTATTTGAATATTCTCTAACCTTAGTACAACAGCAGTTTCCTCATGAGCTCACTCTTCTCTGCCACTTTGTCAATGACAGTGTCTGTGTCCAAAGCCACAGTGGCCATCAACATGAAGGCTTCCAGTTTGCTGGAAGACAGGCTGCTCCTCAGTCTGCTTTTTATGTACTTAAGTGTTGAGAATGATCGCTCGCAGGCCACCTGGGTTATTGACAATGTCAGCAAGAACTTGTATGCAAGTCCAAGCAGGGGGTATGCATCTGTGAGCATGTTGAATCTCTGCAGAATTTGGTAGCAGCACAGCGGGCACTCTTTGCAGAAGGCACAACTTTTGGTGATCTCCATGTCCTCTTCCTTTCCTCCATCGGGTCCCTCTTCCACTGTCCTGGTCACATATTCTTAATTAATCCACGACAGTAGGAGGGAGGGAGAGATACAGTATGTCTATCAGGCAGGGGAAGATGGAGCAGAGTGCATGGAGGAGGTACAGAGTGAGGAAAAAAAGAGGGTGAGGGAGAGAGAAAGAAAGACACAGGGAGGGAGGGAGGGAGAAAGATGCAGTGTTTAAACTCACCCCGTCCCAGAGAGGATCAGTGTTTAAACTCACCCGTTCTTATACATGAAGAGCAGCACCCTGACCCCGGCCGGAGCGCAGGTGACCTCCCTGACGTACTGCTCTCCGTTGATCTCCCTGAGCTGACCGAACCTCTGCCCGCTCCGTCTGGCCCCTCTGGGCCTCCGTACCCCTGGGCTGACCCCCGCCTGGGACCTGACCCCCCCCCCCGTGATGCAAAAGGCCGGGAATGTTACGTGTGGAAAAAAAAGCTTCTATGTCAATAATGTCATGTATAACCTGATACCAGGATCACACACACACACGTTATTCACACACACACACACACGTACGCACGGACGCACACACACACACACACACACACACACACACACACACACACAATTAGTACAGATGAATCTTTGAAAAACACGTACAACAAACGATTACCGTATTTTCCGCACTATAAGGCGCACCGGATTATAAGGCGCACCTTCAATGAATGGCCTATTTTAGAACTGTTTTCATATATAGGGCGCACCGGATTATAAGGCGCACTGTCGTTTTTTTTTTTTTTTACTGGGGTTGCGTTATGCATCCACTAGATGGAGCTGTGCTAAAGGGAATGTCAACAAAACAGTCAGATAAAGTCAAACTTTATTTAGCGTTCTGACAACTCCGTTCACTCCTATGGTAACGTTGTTCAAACGTTAATGTGCATATTAACAATATTAACAACTACAGTGAAGGATGACTTCTCATTCCCTGTGGTGCGTATAGACACCGTACTGGTTCCCGTTTTCTCCACAGTGCGGTTCACAGGAATATCAAAGGTGAGTGGAACCTGATGAGAGATGAGATGAGATGAGATAACGTTTATTGCCATTTATGCATACACATTAAGCATACACATATAGGAATTTGATTTGGCGTTACAGTAATAGCATTTCTAAATGCAATGCAAACAAAACAACACAGGTCCATATCAACCTCGTCCATGTTGGTGAAGTGCTCTGGCAGGATCTTCTTTTCAGTGATCTTCTTTTCGCAGTATGCGCGGAAAGTGACCAGCTTTTCTTGATAATCTTTTGGCAGTTGCTGCGAGACGGTAGTTCTTGCGCGGATGGAGAGTTTACGTCTTTTCATAAAACGAAAGCACCAAGAAGGACCGCCTCGAAATTCCTCGATGTTCATGTCCCGTGCTAGCGCTGTTGCCTTCATTCGAACTGTGACTGTAGAGACGCTTCTACTTGCTGCTCTCTGTTCAACAACCCACTGTTCGAGTTTGTCCTCTAACTGTGGCCATCTCGCTTTGTTCCCTCGGAAACGTTGTTTAGTCTTCTTTACTTGGCGCAGGTCATCTTCTTGCTTCCTCCACTTCCGTACCATTGATTCATTAATGTTGAATTCTCTCGCTGCTGCTCTATTCCCATTTTCTACTGCGTGACTGACAGCCTTGAGCTTGAACTCTGCGTCGTAAGCGTGTCTCTTGACAGGAGCCATTTTGTGGTCTTTATACACACAAGTGGTGTGGGACTGTGAGTAAGCACCGGTGTTTACTGATTACCGTAATGCTGCAAGCGGTGCGGCTTTGTAGTTTACCAGTCGTACTGAAACATTTTATTATTATTAAATTGTTTTTATTGGTCATGTAATTTTTACATTTTGATCCATATATAAGGCGCTCCGGATTATAAGGCGCACTTCCGTTTTTTTTTTTTTTTTTGGCTTTTAAGTGCGCCTTATAGTGCGGAAAATACGGTACCACACACACACACACATACAGACACACACACAGTTCCCAGCCTGCATAGTAAACTCACAATACACTTTCTCTCTCTCTGTCACACAGCCACACAGGAGAAGACCATCACAAACTCTCCCTCTTTGCTATTCTCACTCACACACACCAGGGGCGGGGCCAGGGCCAGAGAGGGCCTAAATATGTATACATTATATTATTATTAATGCAATTATATATGGTGGTCTATAATTGATAGGGTGGAGATGACTGTGAATGTAGTAAAATAGGATTTCTTTTTCACTTTTGCCAACCAACCCCATTGAAATCCCATTGTTTTCATTGCAATAGGAAAAGTAAATCAAGCATACTTATGTGTTTCATGGGAACACAGGTCTGCTGTGAAATCAACTGGATATTATACTCACCATTTGGACGTTCCTTTTTGAAAGTCCAACTGGGGCCTGACGGTGATTTTTTTTTTTTTTTAGCACGAGCAAAACCTAATCAAGCCCTAAGTGGGTTCTCTGGGGTGACCTTTGACCCTTGCCCTTGAACAATGACTCCTCCCAATCATATTCAGTTGTAATCTTCTGTCCTGTACTGTATTTGTTTATTAATGATGGTTTTCTTGGCTCTCTAATGGACATGTGGATTAGTACCAACAGTTGCTTGTAGCCTACCACCCCACAAAAAGTTCCTCCTGGGAAAAATAAACTTCTATCTATCTCCCTTACCCAACGGGTGACGTCAGAGTTGGGCCGTCCCAAGGATTGCATTTAGAATTTATCAATCCAACAGACTGACAAGCTAGGATAGTAAAACATGTCTTACCCTTATGGCCAGAGGCCCACAGTACAGACGACTGGACCTCCATGGCAACAACTGCCTGCTTGACACCGGCACCTCCTGTAGCACAGAATGCATGGACATAAAGACATAATGATGATGTCTTGTTTGTCTCTCTACTAACATACATACACCTAGACTAGAGACTGTCATCATTCTCTCCTAGTGGGAGATCTTACCTCACAGATGAGGACAGTGGGTGAGTCTTGGTCTGGTTGACCGAGGTCTGGGTTTCCCACAGGGTGGGTCAGGACACACGCCTGAGTCACTGCCAGATGAAGAGCAGCACCCTGACCCCGGCCGGAGCGCAGGTGACCTCCCTGACGTACTGCTCTCCGTTGATCTCCCTGAGCTGACCGAACCTCTGCCCGCTCCGTCTGGCCCCTCTGGGCCTCCGTACCCCTGGGCTGACCCCCGCCTGGGACCTGACCCCCCCCCCGTGATGCAAAAGGCCGGGAATGTTACGTGTGGAAAAAAAAGCTTCTATGTCAATAATGTCATGTATAACCTGATACCAGGATCACACACACACACGTTATTCA
The DNA here is from genome assembly GCF_963989245.1 of Nansenia antarctica. NCBI lineage: Eukaryota > Metazoa > Chordata > Actinopteri > Argentiniformes > Microstomatidae > Nansenia > Nansenia antarctica. The sequence continues at coordinate 105,314 of NW_027663368.1, forward strand.
CACACACACACACGTACGCACGGACGCACACACACACACACAATTAGTACAGATGAATCTTTGAAAAACACGTACAACAAACGATTACCGTATTTTCCGCACTATAAGGCGCACCGGATTATAAGGCGCACCTTCAATGAATGGCCTATTTTAGAACTGTTTTCATATATAAGGCGCACTGTCGTTTTTTTTTTTTTTTTACTGGGGTTGCGTTATGCATCCACTAGATGGAGCTGTGCTAAAGGGAATGTCAACAAAACAGTCAGATAAAGTAAAACTTTATTAAGCGTTCTGACAACTCCGTTCACTCCCATGGTAACGTTGTTCAAACGTTAATGTGCATATTAACAATATTAACAACTACAGTGAAGGATGACTTCTCATTCCCTGTGGTGCGTATAGACACCGTACTGGTTCCCGTTTTCTCCACAGTGCGGTTCACAGGAATATCAAAGGTGAGTGGAACCTGATGAGAGATGAGATGAGATGAGATAACGTTTATTGCCATTTATGCATACACATTAAGCATACACATATAGGAATTTGATTTGGCGTTACAGTAATAGCATTTCTAAATGCAATGCAAACAAAACAACACAGGTCCATATCAACCTCGTCCATGTTGGTGAAGTGCTCTGGCAGGATCTTCTTTTCAGTGATCTTCTTTTCGCAGTATGCGCGGAAAGTGACCAGCTTTTCTTGATAATCTTTTGGCAGTTGCTGCGAGACGGTAGTTCTTGCGCGGATGGAGAGTTTACGTCTTTTCATAAAATGAAAGCACCAAGAAGGACCGCCTCGAAATTCCTCGATGTTCATGTCCCGTGCTAGCGCTGTTGCCTTCATTCGAACTGTGACTGTAGAGACGCTTCTACTTGCTGCTCTCTGTTCAACAACCCACTGTTCGAGTTTGTCCTCTAACTGTGGCCATCTCGCTTTGTTCCCCCGGAAACTTTGTTTAGTCTTCTTTACTTGGCGCAGGTCATCTTCTTGCTTCCTCCACTTCCGTACCATTGATTCATTAATGTTGAATTCTCTCGCTGCTGCTCTATTCCCATTTTCTACTGCGTGACTGACAGCCTTGAGCTTGAACTCTGCGTCGTAAGCGTGTCTCTTGACAGGAGCCATTTTGTGGTCTTTATACACACAAGTGGTGTGGGACTGTGAGTAAGCACCGGTGTTTACTGATTACCGTAATGCTGCAAGCGGTGCGGCTTTGTAGTTTACCAGTCGTACTGAAACATTTTATTATTATTAAATTGTTTTTATTGGTCATGTAATTTTCACATTTTGATCCATATATAAGGCGCTCCGGATTATAAGGCGCACTTTCGTTTTTTGTTTTTTTTTTGGCTTTTAAGTGCGCCTTATAGTGCGGAAAATACGGTACCACACACACACACACATACAGACACACACACACACAGTTCCCAGCCTGCATAGTAAACTCACAATACACTTTCTCTCTCTCTGTCACACAGCCACACAGGAGAAGACCATCACAAACTCTCCCTCTTTGCTATTCTCACTCACACACACCAGGGGCGGGGCCAGGGCCAGAGAGGGCCTAAATATGTATACATTATATTATTATTAATGCAATTATATATGGTGGTCTATAATTGATAGGGTGGAGATGACTGTGAATGTAGTAAAATAGGATTTCTTTTTCACTTTTGCCAACCAACCCCATTGAAATCCCATTGTTTTCATTGCAATAGGAAAAGTAAATCAAGCATACTTATGTGTTTCATGGGAACACAGGTCTGCTGTGAAATCAACTGGATATTATACTCACCATTTGGACGTTCCTTTTTGAAAGTCCAACTGGGGGCTGACGGTGATTTTTTTTTTTTTTAGCACGAGCAAAACCTAATCAAGCCCTAAGTGGGTTCTCTGGGGTGACCTTTGACCCTTGCCCTTGAACAATGACTCCTCCCAATCATATTCAGTTGTAATCTTCTGTCTTGTACTGTATTTGTTTATTAATGATGGTTTTCTTGGCTCTCTAATGGACATGTGGATTAGTACCAACAGTTGCTTGTAGCCTACCACCCCACAAAAAGTTCCTCCTGGGAAAAATAAACTTCTATCTATCTCCCTTACCCAACGGGTGACGTCAGAGTTGGGCCGTCCCAAGGATCGCATTTAGAATTTATCAATCCAACAGACTGACAAGCTAGGATAGTAAAACATGTCTTACCCTTATGGCCAGAGGCCCACAGTACAGACGACTGGACCTCCATGGCAACAACTGCCTGCTTGACACCGGCACCTCCTGTAGCACAGAATGCATGGACATAAAGACATAATGATGATGTCTTGTTTGTCTCTCTACTAACATACATACACCTAGACTAGAGACTGTCATCATTCTCTCCTAGTGGTAGATCTTACCTCACAGATGAGGACAGTGGGTGAGTCTTGGTCTGGTTGACCGAGGTCTGGGTTTCCCACAGGGTGGGTCAGGACACACGCCTGAGTCACTGCCAGATGAAGAGCAGCACCCTGACCCCGGCCGGAGCGCAGGTGACCTCCCTGACGTACTGCTCTCCGTTGATCTCCCTGAGCTGACCGAACCTCTGGCCGCTCCGTCTGGCCCCTCTGGGCCTCCGTACCCCTGGGCTGACCCCCGCCTGGGACCTGACCCCCCCCCCCCGTGATGCAAAAGGCCGGGAATGTTACGTGTGGAAAAAAAAGCTTCTATGTCAATAATGTCATGTATAACTTGATACCAGGATCACACACACACACGTTATTCACACACACACACGTACGCACGGACGCACACACACACACACACACACAATTAGTACAGATGAATCTTTGTCATTCTTTGAAAAACACGTACAACAAACGATTACCACACACACACACACACATACAGACACACACACACACACAGTTCCCAGCCTGCATAGTAAACTCACAATACACTTTCTCTCTCTCTCTGTCACACAGCCACACAGGAGAAGACCATCACAAACCCTCCCTCTTTGCTATTCTCACTCACACACACCAGGGGCGGAGCTATGTCCAGGGGCGGGGCCAGGGCCAGAGAGGGCCTAAATATGTATACATTATATTATTATTAATGCAATTATATATGGTGGTCTATAATTGATTTCTTTTTCACTTTTGCCAACCAACCCCATTGAAATCCCATTGTTTTCATTGCAATAGGAAAATAGTCCAATAGTCAATGGGAAAAGCGTTGTTTCGACACTGGCTTTCCCGTGTGTGGATTCACCCAGGATACAAACAACTGGTCACCTTTCCTGCAACCCTGAGTCCTGTCTATGTAAACACGCAGCGCGCGGACAGGACATAAAGTATGCAACCGCCTGTGCTCTTCCGAGGCAAAAGGCGGGGGATAGAAGGCAGCCAACTCTATAGGAATGCAAGAGCCTATAACCTTCGGAATAAAGGCTGGGTTAGGCATCAGACTGACCCTAGAGTCCCCTGGGGAGAACTTTGGACTTCACCTATGCGCTTAGCCGAAGCCAAAGCAAGCAATAGGACCGTCTTTAGCGTTAACACTTTCACCTCCACCTGTTCCAGCGGTTCGAACGGTGGGCAGGAGAGAGCATCTAGTACCATAGGGAGGTCCCATGAAGGAGCTAACGGCCTAGACATAGGCAATTTCCTTCGGGCCCCTTTCATAAACTGGCACACCAACGGGTGCTGGCTTATCGACTTTCCACCCAGGCCAATATGACAAGCCGAAATAGCTGCCAAATAGACCTTAACGGTTGAGAAAGCCTTACCCCTCTCAATCAAGTCCTGTAGAAATGACAGAATAACTGTCACAGAACACTGAAAAGGGACAGCGTGTGACTCTGAGCACCAAGTCTCGAACACACGCCACTTATGCCCATACAACTTTCTAGTTGATGAGGCTCTGGCGCACTGAATAGTGTCGATCACCCCTTGGGGAAGACCCACTAGTGCAAGGTTGATCCCTTCACGGGCCAGGCCCACAGAGACAATCTCTCTGGGTGGGGATGGAATATCCCCCCCCCCGCGCCTGGGTCAGCAGGTCCCTGCGCAGCGGTAGTTGCCATGGCGGACCGGATAGGAGATGAAAAATCTCCGCCAACCAGTGCTTTCCCGGCCAACGCGGGGCTATCAGCACCATGGACAGATATCCTTCCCTCACTCTGGCCAGAGTCGGGGGAATGAGTGCCACCGGTGGGAACGCATACAGGAGGGTCCTCGGCCACTCGTGCGCTAATGCGTCCACTCCCAGCGGGGCTCCCCGATCGCGCAGAGAGAAGAACAGGGGACACTGGGCGTTCTCTGCCGTAGCATAAACATCCACGGTCGCTTGACCGAATCGTGACCAAATCTGTTTCACTACTTCGGGGTGAAGTCTCCAGTCTGCGTACAGTGGGTTGCCCCTGGACAACAAATCTGCTCCGTAGTTCAGAATGCCCGGTACATGGGTTGCTCTCAGTGAGCACTATCAGTCTGTGTGCCATGGTGTGTAACTGGTGGGACCTCAGTCCCCCCTGTCTGTTTACATAGGCAACGACCGTGGAGTTGTCTGTCCTCACCAAAACATGATGTCCTCTCAACCACGGGAGGAAATGTTTCAGAGCCAAGTGAACAGCTAGCAGTTCCAGACCGTTTATATGGGTAGAACGTAAGTGCGGGTCCCAACCCCCGTTTATCGTTCTCCCTTCGAAAGTGGCACCCCAGCCTCTCAGAGAGGCGTCCGTGGTGATTACTTTTCTGTTCAGGCCAGGTCCCATAGAAACACCCTGTGTTATGAAACCTGGGTCCTTCCACTGGTGCAGAGCCAGTGAGCAATCCCTGGAGACCCTCACACGACGGTGACCGTCGCGGTGGGGGTCCAGGCCCAGAGAGGCCACCCAGCACTGGATGCCTCTCATGTACAGGCGCCCCAGGGGTATGACCACCACAGCGGAGGCCATCAAGCCTAACAACCTCTGGCATTGTTTGAGGGTAACCATTTTGGGTAGCCATTTTGTCCAGCATGGCTTTTGTTATACATGTTTGTCTTTTAATTTGGAGTCAATTTACCGAGTTCACCTCACTGATTCTCACCTCACTGATCTGCTTTCAGGTCCATAATCCTAGTTGCACGCTGAACATCTTTAGTGGTAAGTGGCATATTTCGTTTGTGTTGCTGAGGTACATTTAAAAAAACAATTTAGTAATTGGTGCCCATATGTGACTGCTCCTGGTGTTTCTGGACACCTCTCGGAAATGAGAAAGACGTCAAATTCGTCTTTAAAGTTTTTTTTTTTGATTTTCGTTTTTTTAGCTAACATTCAACTCGAAGATGTGAAGTACCCACTCGTTATTAGTTAATTTGGCTCACATGTATCCTTGACAGGGCATAACACTTTAGTTTTACCTCTGCTTCCTCCAGTGCAGTTTGCATCTCACTTTTGTCTATTTCCACTTGTTTTTTGGATTTCTCTATTTCATGGAAGCTCTTCCCACTCTCACCAATCTGCTCAGTCAGGTCTGAGATCTCCTCTGTTTTTGAAAAGCCATGTAATCCATGTCAAATTACAATATTAGCCACCTTTTATATATAATAATTTCATGTTTTATTTTATGATCTTTCTACTGTATGTCATGGACTTAATTTCATATAAATTGGACTTACGTTGCATGTTTTTATTTTCTCTCTTTAGAGTCTCCAGATGATCCAGAGCTTCTTCATATGAGTTTTTCATTTTGAAAAGCTCAGTGCTTTGTGAGCGAGATCCCTTCTGAGCACCCTCCAGCTCTGTTTGGCACTCCTCATACTTCTGCTTCCAGTCAGCTAGAATCTAAAACAATGTCATGATTAATTCACACATTGCATTTTACTATGTTTTTCAGAATGGTTTTGGTCAATGTCTGTTTGTGGCTGCATTTATACATACTCATGTCTGGGTTATTGGTATACTCAATCATCATTGACACTAGAAACGTTGTTGTTCATGCTTATAGGGCCACAGTTCTATAATTGATTCATTGTAATTACCTTGTCGAAAATCCTTTGTTTCTTATCAAGGTTAGCAGCCATACTATTTGACCTTTCCACATCAATCATGAGGTCCTCCATCTCACTGTGAAGTCGCTGCTTAGTCTTCTCCAGTGAAGCACATTTTGAGTTCACTGCCTCAATTTGTTCCTCAGCCTCTTGGAGACGTTGGGTAAGTTTGTTCCTGTGGCAAAAGAGAGACCAAGAATTTCTAGATATTTCTAACCGTGGTGCTGATTTTCAAGTTAAAGACTTTTAGAAAGTCAACAATTACTTGGCCTCTTCAAGCTCCTCAGTGCGCTGGATGGCATCAGTCTCATATCTGTTTCTCCACATAGCCACCTCAGTGTTAGCCTTGGACATACTGCGCTGCAGTTCTGCCTTGGCCTCCTGCTCCTCCTCGAACTGCTCCCGAAGGAGATCACAGTCATGGCGGGCTGATTGTACACTGTGAGCCAGGGCATTCTTAGCCTTAGGTGAAAAACAATAAAAAAAAGTAGGTACTGGATACAGTGGAATGTTCAATATAGTTAAATGGCAATAATTCCAAGTGACCTTACTTTTGTTTCCTCCTCAAGCTGTCTCTTCAACTCATCAACTTGTGTTGTGAACCCCTGCTTGCCTCTTGCCAGTTGTGAAATTAGGACTTCCCTCTCCTCCATTTGTCGAGCAAACTCCCCTACAAGAGAAGAGTAACAGTCGATCAGTGTTTATTTATTGTCTGTCTCTCTTTAATATGTCAGAGAAAATGCATTTAATGACAAGGATTACCATTCTCAGTTTGGAGACGGGCCTTCTGAGTGCTGAAATCAGTGATCTGACGTATATTTTCCTCATGCTTGGTCTTCAACTCAATTGCCTGATCCTCAAGTGAGCGGCACATCTTCTCTAAATTGACCTGTAATTGGATTATATTTCGATGACTAAAATGAGCCATGAAAATGTAGATGGCAATTCATTTGATGTCATGTGTATATGATACCTTGGCCTTTGCCAATACTTCCATGTTGCTGGCCAAGTCATCAATTTCCATCTTATATTCACACTTCTCCTTTTCCAGTTTCTGTTTGATTCTCTGGAGGTTGTCAATCTGTTCCCCTAGCTCTGCCACACTGTCTGCCTGCTTCTTACGGAGAGCCGCAGTTGTAGCCTCATGATGCAGTGTAGACTCCTCTAGGTCACGACGCAGTTTGAGGAACTCAGCTTCACGCTTCTTGTTCATCTCAACCTGAATGCTAGTGGCTCCACCAGCTTCCTCCAGCCTCTCACTGATCTCCTCAAGTTCCCTGGTGATATCAACCCTCTGCTTCTCTACCTTTGCCCGAGCAGCACGCTCAGCTTCAATTTCTTCCTCAAGTTCCTCAATGCGAGCCTAGAAACAGAAAACATGTCAGTTGGAACTAAATAATCAGTTAAGCTTGAGTTTCCAATCTTAAAGATAATGTAGTATTTTTAACTACTTTACATGGAGTTCCTTTAACTTCTTTTGAAGCTGGGAGCTCATGTTTTGCTCATCCTCAATTTTACTGAGCAGCTGGGCGGTTTCAAAGTCTTTCCTATAAAATTAAAGAAATAATTTGTAGTAAATTTGGCCACAAATAAGAACGTATTTCTCATAATACAGTGCTTTTTTATTTATTTTTTATTTTTTAGATCTTACTTCTTAATCTTTTCCTCTGATTGCTGCTTGTCATTCTCCAGATCCATTATGGATTCTTGTGTCAGTTTCAGATCTCCCTCAAGCTTTCTCTTGACTCTCTCAAGGTCCATACGAATCTTCTTCTCTTGCTCCAGAGAACCCTCAAGCTAAAACCAAGTAGAGGGAATTACATTGAAATCACCACTATGTAAAATGATTATTATTAGTATATACTCATTATTGTGTTACTCACATCATCCACTTGTTGTTCAAGCTTAGTTTTTGCTTTTGTCAGAGAGTTGACTTTGTCTTCCTCTGCTTGAAGATCATCAAGGGTCTGCTGGTGGGACTCTTGGAGGGCTTTCTTTTCTTTGGTCAACTTGAGAATGCTCTCATCCTGACCAGACATTTCCTCTGTTAGGTTTTTAACCTGCAATGGAATACCAATGTTAGTTAAAAAGGGCAACAATGATGATAGATAGGTCTATTGGATTCTCCTTGGAAAATGCAAACCTTGTTTTCGTTGGCATGCTTCTCTTTCTCCACTTTGGCTAAGGTGAGCTCCAAATCATCAATGTCTTTCTTGAGCTCAGAGCACTCATCCTCTAACTTCCTCTTCTTTGCAGTCAACTCAGAATTTATTTCCTCTTCATCATCCAGTCTTTCGGCCACCTCTTTGAGTTTGGCCTCAAGCTGAATCTTACTTTTTATTAAACCCTCACATCTCTCCTCCAAATCACACATATTGTCTGAGTTCTATGAAAAGAGAGGGCAGGTTAAATGTGTCTGAGCATCGGCCACTTACCTCTAAAACATTGATGATCAAATAGATCATCAAATAGTAACATCACTGCTCAGGTTAAAACAACACAAACATTGTCTGTTTAGAAAGATAATAGCTGTGCCTCCTATTCTAATAATACTTACAGCTTGCACTTGTAAGAGGAGGTCATTTTTCTCCTGCACCATAGATACCATCTTCTCCTCAAGATCCTTCCTCCTGGTTTCTGCCTTTGCTAAGTCCTCCTTACATTTGATGTAGTCATCCTTCATGACTGCCATCTCCTTCTCTGATTCTGCACTCTTTAGAAGAGGTTTGATCTTGAAGTACAGCTTCATCCATGGCCAGTGTTTCACGTTCATGAATGAGCGTAGGTTGTATTGCAGAATGTTGACACAATTTCTGTGAGAGTAATTACAGTATTACTAGACAGGTATGGAGAACTAATTTCCATGCTCTATATATTTTGTAAAGAAAGCATGTATCGTATCATGGCATTGTTTGATAGATAAACGTAAGCATCTGTAGAGTAAAGACTCTTTCCACTGATGGGTTCTCTTACTTTTGTGCATGCCGATTTAGATATTCTTTTCTCATTAGGTATCCGCGACACATTGCTTGAGTCTGTGTCACCAAAGAGACCAGTTTGTCATCTCGCATCTCTTCGAGAGTACCCAGCAGACCGGCTTTGAAAAAGACCTGCAGATCACATGGCTTATTAAAACACTTATGTTGTTAATATTAGTTTGTATAGCTGCATAGAAAACAAACAAATATGTGCTGATGTATAACTGCTGATACATGCAAGAGCATATTAACTCATTGGATTCTAACCTTGGTAGTCCCAAACCTATATTGTGTGTGATCAACATCAATCGATGCTAGAAGCTTCTCTGAAGCTTTCTTGCCATCGATGAACTGCCCCTCAGGGATAGCGCTGGCATTCAATATTCTGTATCTGTTCCGGTTAGAGTGGATATAATCACAGTTATAAGATAGTCATCAATGAGGTACGATAACTGCATGGTTTTTACTCATCTTGTGGTAGCTAAAGGACAGTCATGTAAGTTTACCTCTGCTTGAAGTCAGCATATAGAATCCTGCTTGGTAATCCTATCCTGCAGATCCTGATACCCTCCAGCACACCGTTACAGCGCAGCTGGTGAATGACCAGGTTGTTGTCCATGATACCTGTATAGAAAAGGAATGACTTCATACACTACACATGACTGCATGTCATGTTAAGGTCACCTTGCTCAGGCCATCCTCATACCTCATTATTAAACCACAATTTGTGACAATTTCTTCTGTGTTTTCCATAGCAAAGGCCTGTGGTACAATGTCTTTGTTGTCATTACATCTCAAAAGAATAGCTGTTAGTCAGTAAAGCAGTACCTGGTGTCTTCCTCTCATTGGGAATGAGACAACGCACAAAGTGAGGGTGTGTGCTCCTCAAGTTGGTCATTAATTTGCCAAGATTCTCCTGTGACGGAGAGAATTATCATTAGGATCATCTTACATTTTACCTTACATGTTCATTGAAATTACATTAGAAATGAGTTAAAGATACTGACACTATTTAGAATAGATAATTACATACCCTAAAAACACAAGAGACAGTCTGGAAAGAGCCACCCTTCTTTTTGGCACTCTTTTTCTTCTCACCGCCGCTGCCACCACTTGATTCTTCATAGAAGATAGAAATGTATCAATCAATCATATCAATAAATCCCTTTTGAATAAATACTGATTACCATATGCTATGAACAATACCTGCTTCAGTAGCTGAAAACGATGAGTAAAGTAAAACCAGCAGTTTAACTGATGACTTCTGGTACAGCTGCACAACAGACTCGTTTAACGGGTCCTTGTTCTTATCCAGCCAACCAGTCACGTTGTAGTCCACACAGCCAGCGCAGTGCAGCAGGGAGAAGCTGGCCTCTGCCTTGCCTTTGACAGGCTTGGGCTTCTGGAAAGCAATGTTCTTCCCAAGATGCTGATCATAGAGTTTGTTCTTGAAGGAAGTGTCTGAGGCTTTGGGGTACATACACTCCTCTTCGAGGATGGAGAAGATACCCATTGGCTGTTGAAGACATCATTCTTATTTCAGATATAAAGTATTGAGTAAAATGGAAATGTTGAACTTACTGAACAGGGGTGGTCAACATACCTTCTCAATAAGCTCAATGCAGGCAGCTAAGTCCATGCCAAAGTCGATAAACACCCAGTCTATTCCCTCTTTCTTGTATTCTTCTTGCTCCAACACAAACATGTGGTGATTGAAAAACTGTTGCAGTTTCTCATTAGTGAAGTTGATGCATAGTTGTTCCAAGCTGTTGTACTGGGTGACAAGAATCAAACCATGAATCATTTTGGCATCCACTTAAGTCTTAGTCAAACAAAGAACTCGCAACATCTTTCCATTTAAATAGTTGTAAAGGAATCACCTGCATATTATTTGGGGATGTTTAAAATCGTACCTTTTAGATTTATGATTAGAGGAAATATGCTCACATCAAAGATCTCAAATCCAGCGATGTCCAGCACCCCAATGAAGAACTGTCTGGCCTGCTTTGTGTCCAACATCTCATTGATTCTGATGACCATCCATAAGAACATCTTCTCATAGACAGACTTAGCCAAGGCGCCAACTGAATTGACTACCTAAATATTAAAGATAAATATTCTGTGTAAACAAGTCATCATTTAGAATGATTCTGTTCACCCAATTTGAAATGAAAGGTTTTTGATTTAACCTGTAGAATACATTACCTGTTGAACTGTCTGCCCCTTGGTGACATACTCATTCCCAACCTTTACTCTGGGATAGCACAGGCCTTTCAATAAGTCAGCGGAGTTCAGGCCCAAGAGGAAAGCAACTTTGTCTGCCACTGATCGATGATTATGATGGAACAAAGTTATGAGTGCACATCGTCAGGTTGGACAACAGATGTGGGAATTTTTGATTTAAGTAAAAAACATGAAACAAATGAAAGTATCTCACCCTCTGTGCCATCAGGCTCTGCCTGCTCCTCACGCTGCTTCTGCTTAAACTTCAAGTTCCCATAATGCAATACAGCACCAGTCAGCTTGTAGATTCCCAACTTCTCATCATTATTAAAGCCCAATATGTCAATGGCAGTCTGCATGATTGAAAAATATTGGTGTTCACTAAAACCTACCAGATTAACACAACATGGAATAATTTGCAAAGAGAGACTTCTCACATCTGTGGCCATCAATTCCTCTTTGTCGTCAATGCTGGCCACACTGATCTGCCCCTGACTGATCATGGGGAAGTCATATGGGTTTGTTGAGATGAGCAGCAAATCTGAAGAATATAAAGAAGCATTATACTTATAACCTATACAGACTAATCTCTGAAACATGGTAGCTTCATATAGGTATTCAGACAATGGTCATGCTGCACTGTACCTATAAGTTCTGGTTTGTGGTTTGTCATGATCTGATAAAAGATGTGGTAGCTCCTCTCCTCTAACAGCTGGAATGTCACTCTGGATTTTTCCAGCAAATCTAGACAGAGAAATAATGATGACTACATGAACACGGTTGATGAACACAATCAAATGCCATTAAGTTTAGCAGAATCAAACTTACATGTTTCAATATCAGCTGAAGCCAGTTTTCCTGAGGTTCCAAAGTGAATTCGGATGAATTTACCCTTATGGAATGAAATGTAAGATTTTGTTTCGCCAGGCAATTTTTTGTTTAATAATAATAATAATAATAATACAAATAAATGCGTACAGGAAATTGTAACTTACGAAACGAGAGGAGTTGTCATTCCTCACAGTCTTGGCATTTCCAAAGGCCTCCAGCAGAGGGTTGGCTGAAATGATTTGATCTTCCAGTGTCCCCTGGGGACCACATTGCACTCCATTAACATTCCACACAGTACTGTCCCTCTTGTAAATGGCTTCACATCGCTCTGTTGTGCATTACCTGTATTTTGCCTGATGTTTCCTTCTTTTTTTCATTGCCCCCAGATACTGCGATTGTCGCAAAGTACTGGATGACACGTTTTGTGTTGACAGTCTTCCCTGCACCGGATTCTCCACTGTCACCACAAGTTGATTTTGACATAAGTGACAATGTACTCATTAACTTCTATCTCTTTTAATTAGTATTCACATTACAATGTTCTTCACTTACGTGATAAGGACAGACTGACATTCTCGATCTGTAGGTGTAAGGGAAAAATACCAGTGTGTTAACAGTAAATCTCATCTAATAACCACTTTAGTTTTTATCTGCAATAGGCAATAGTAGCTACAGGATAGTGAATTAAAATTAAGACAGTGCTGCAATCTAGACCCCTTAGATATGTTGTGCTTGCCACAACTTGAGGCTCTCTTTCTGTGACACTGATCAGGAATTCTTAATTCAGTCTCACCTGTAAGCATATTTTGATATGCATTATCAGACACAGAGAAGATGTGGGGTGGGGCCTCCATACGTTTCTTCCCCCTGTAGGCATTCACCACCGCCTGGTCATACACTGGGAGCCACTTGTAGGGGTTCACAGTAGCACAGAACAGCCCAGAGTAGGTCTGTAGATAAGACATTATAGAGAAGCAGAGAGATGTTATAGTGATGTACGAGACTTGCACGAGCATGATTATGAGGTGTCCCTATTTAAGTCCTACTTACATAGATCATCCATGCTGCATAACGATCTTTGAGGTTATACAGCACAGCCGGCTCATTGAGGTGGGTCATCATGGCCATGTCCTCAATCTTATCATACTTTGGTGGATTCATGGGATGACAGTCCTCGTCCTTCACTGTTACAGTCTGGGAAAAGTTCAGAACAGGCTTCCTCACCATTCAGTGAAAATGAGTGATACTTCTATGTTTGCCTTCAAATAAGACCAAGTCAAGTCGCTCAGAGATTTGATGATTGAATGTTCGTAGCTATTTAGTCAGATTGAATAGGGCTTTACCTCTCCAGCTTCAGTTTTCACGGTGGCTTGGCCACCCTCTCTCTTCTGTATGACTCCTTTGACGTACAGATCCTTGGGATCCGGCACGTAGCAGGACGCTTTGGCATCGAAAGGCCGATTCTGAGCCTCAATCCTCTCCTTCTCAGGCTTGCGGAGGTAGATGGCGGCAGGGCCGAAAACGGCCATCTCCGCATCAGAGCTCATGGTGGCGGCTCACTGAAAGGAAGAAATTAAAAGTATAGTTTTAGGTTGACCACATTTTTATCGGGATTCAAAATAAGTTCTATTAACTTGTTTCAATCCCAAAAAAATAGTTACCTTTCTGTGCTCACAGGCCCCAGTGGATTCTGCACCGATTACCAAATGCCTCAGTTCTGCAAAAAACAAAGACACAAAAGCATCATTATGAAGATGTTTCTAGGTAAACAGGTTTTTATCCCGTTACTCCATGAGGGTCGATGCTAGCCGGAATGCAAAACCATGCTCTCTGAACTTGACGTTGCATTGAAGCTAGACTGAGAATTGAGATGAAGAATCTTACCACTGGTTAGAAAATGTCAGGCCTCTCAGTGAAGACCACGGTGTAGTCATGCCCCTTTTATGAGGATGAATGTGCTGTCCGAGCAAAAAGGAGCCAACAAATTTGGGCATGTCATTCTATGCAAATTTCAATCTAGTCACATTATCATTTTCTTCCCAGCACTTGTATATATGACACAGGATCTTCAAGTGGTAAAGTGTCACCAGCAGGTGATAATCCTCAAGCTCTATTTTTACATGCTTTCAACCCTGTGAAACAGTGTCTTTATCTATCCCCTTAATCAATGTATCTATTTGATGAATTGTATGTTCATTAGTTACAATAAAACCATAAACACAACATTTCTGTAATTCAGTTAGATTTGTTAATAAGCTGTTACTATCCAAAGCAGAAATTATTTGTTTTGACTGTGAGGCTATTGGAGGTCTGTCATGTTACTAATTCAATCAGAAAGAGTAGACTTGTACATCGTACAGATATGTTCTTTGGTTTTTAGTTATTTTATATAATTCAAAGATGCACTGTAGGTTGTATGACTTAGGTCACTTAATCAACCCCGGTGATTCCAAAATCCCTCTTGACATAGTTAAACAGCCTAGGAGCATGAGCCCTTCATACTTAAGGCACCTTGAACTTCAATGACGTAAGTTCATGGTAACTATGGGCCCCTGCGGTTCTCTGGAAATGTTTATTGGTAGAGTATTTGAGTAAACTCAAATCGCCTACTCGTCCCACCAATATAATGAACTAATCTTTTATTTATTTATTAATCTAATTTCATTTATTAATATTGTCAGCTTCCTCTGTTCATGTAAACATAGCGGGCCTTTGTTTTAGCTTGGTCCCATGGCTCGAGAGGGGATTCCCACAAATCCACCCCCACCAGCTGCTTCCGTTGGTGGGTGAAGATGTGTGTCCCAGCTGGTATTTTCTGTGGTTGGTTACTTATCAAACTTGACCCTGGTAGCCCAATATATCACTGTCAAAGCTCTCTTGACATAATGTCTCATTTTTGAATCGTGATAATCTGGAAGAACATTTGTTTGACATTCTGTGAGAGCTGTTCTGTTGAGGACACTGTAGGTCATTTGCAGTTACACTTGTGTCCCTTCAACTGCTAATTCTAAAGATAGACCTGAGATGTTCTCAAGTTTTGTTGTTTCAGGAAGGTACATTTTGTGTCATATTCCTATGGATGTTTTGCTCATACTGAGGTAATTAGTTATTGTAGACATCAATTCATTTAATTGCTGTTTAATTGTACTAAAATATTGAAATACTTGCAATATACTTGCAAAAATGAATGCACTTACAATGGATATTTGAACTTGAAAACATATCTTACAAATTCAACAACCGAGAAAACGAATTGCAATGTCGTAAAGGTAACTGTGAAGGGATTGGAAATGTTTGCAAATAAGCTCAACAAACACTATCTTCATTTTCAAGAACGGACAAGAGGGAGTGTTGCTCAACAGAAATATCAGACGTTTGCCAGATTGCCTCCCTGGTCATATTTTTGTAATGTAATATACAGTAATTAGTTGCACGCAAACTGATTTAGTAACCAACATGCCTGGACTTCCTGTTTGTTTGCAGATGATCACATTATGATATCAATCCCTACTCAAGGTTGCTTAAACATCTGATGAGGTTGTGTGCTGATTAACCTCAATGTAAATGGAGCACATGACTCCACCTTGCATTCAGAATGAACACAGGGAGTCTCAGAATCTCATCTCACAGTGTAAAGGGAAGAGAGTGAAGGTAAGAAGTGTGAGCTGCAGAGTGTCATCTTGAAAACATATAACAACATTTCTCAATTTTGGATGACTACACACCAATTTAATCTTTTGGATTAAATTACCAGAAATATTGCAGCGCCTTGACAGAATTAGCTTGACCTTTGACTCGTTAACAGAAAATGTGCCATGTCTATATCACTGCAGTGCTCCTGTTAACCAGTGTAACCACTGACAGCATTCCAAGGTCATAGGACCATAGCAAGGAACAACATGATATGCTCTATGAAATCAAGCCTGCAGATATTTTTTCAGACACATTTACACAAATCTTGGAGAATGGTTGAATATTGACACCAATTATATTCATGTTTTGCATTTCCCTATTGAATAAGATTACTCGCTTATTCTCTTCTCTTTTTTCCCTTATTTTTTCTCCACCAGTAAGTAAAGCTTTATTTATATAGCGCCTTTCGTACATGAAATGCAACTCAGTGGAGAAACAGAGTTATGAAGGCCTACAGTATTATAGGCACTGTCCTGTTAGTGCTGCCAAGACCTGTCAGAGAATCCAGTTCCTTAAGTGCAGTACCTCTCCCCACTGTCCTTCATGGCTTGTAAAAGGTTATGGTCACACTTGTTGCTTCTACCAATGTGATCCCCATTGAAAGTCACACATGTGCAGCAGTAATTAACCCCTACTTTACAGGGATTTCCACAAATGTCATCTACTGTACATGTAATGCCAGCTGCTGCTAATTACTGTACTCCTGAGTTAACAGAAAAAGTGGAATCTGATAAGGGCCATTTGAACTTAGACATTATTATCTGTATGTTGCAGGTGGATGCTTCGGCAGGGTCTCTGAGTGTTTGAATGCCATATACCTTTTGGATTTTGTCCGAGCCTACAGTATAAGAGAGTTTTGGTTGCCCTAGAGAAATACTTTTGAAACACAAACAAGAATAGTGTGCTTTGATGGATAATGAGTTGGTCTGTTTTAGTATGATTGTTGTTTTCTAAATACTTCTATAGCTTATAGCCGTATAGCCTATTCCTCCAGATTACACACTCCTTCCTTCTATTTCTCTGTGTGTGTGTGTGTGTGTGTGTGTGTGTGTGTGTACACACTCCCTCTTTTTCCCTTGCCTGCCTGCCTGCCAGCCTGCCTGTGTACACTTTTGGCAAGCTTCATTAATGATTCAGGGTGAGAGATAACTAGCATAGTGTTGCCTGTATGTAAGTAGATGGGTTAAGTTCCGTTTTGATATCAATCAGCTTCTGATTTTGCATGTACTGGTGGCAGAGGCTGGATAAAGGATGCAGGAAATGTCTCCATCTTTTGGCTGTTTAACACAATTACAACAAGTGAGACAAAACTAATAATGTGTAACTTTTTTATACCACCATATTCTCCCACGCTCAGATGATCCAAATGTATATGGTGTTGGCTACATCCATATGCTATTTTAACAGTATGTCTTTCCTTTTGACAGTTATTTCTCATTCTCTCTAAAGCCAGTGTGTGTATTTGTGTTTATTTCTCAGAGTACTGTAAGGACGCTTATGTCAGATCAAATGTATTGATGATACAACGAGATCTCACGCTTGGATGATAAGACACCTGGAGGAAAGGTACTGGAATTCAGAGATACAGGTATAAATCTAACATCTAGCATGTCAAAGGGGACAACATTTGTGTGGACAATATATGTGATCTCCACCTATGTGTGTGTGATACATGGGAAAAGAGGTATAATTATGCACGAGAGTAGCTAATCTCCTAAATAAAAAAATGACGTTTCCTGTCTATCACAGTCTCTGTTAATTACACCAACTGTACCACCAGATATCTATTCCTGGAATTAGCAAATTGAGCTGTCAGTATTCACTCAAAGCTTGTTCCAGGGCTGTCTCCAGCAGACAATACAGAATGGTGAGGAGACTATTTATAGGCATCACAAACTGTAACACACTATTTCACTTTAATACCACTGGCTGTCTCATTTTCACAATCACGTAATGTTTTTTTGGAAGGAAACTGTTTATCAGGAAATGGACTATAGTGCCTTGACAACAACATTTAATGAGACGGAAATGATACACACATGTATGACACAGCATAGTTTTATTTGACTATGTTACATAGTATATGATACTCTATCTCAATATAACACCAAGTCCATTTTTCAACTTATAGTATATATAAGCATCTTTTGTCAAACCATAGCTCAGAAAAATACACAGGTAGGCCTGTAGGCAAACATGAAGAATTGCAAAAACAAGAATTGCAAAAACAACATTCTGTCACTGGGTGGTTCCTGTAAATCTTTAATTATAGCACAATCAGCTGAAAGAACCTTGTGTATCTCTATGTCTCTCCCTTGCCACCAACATCACGACTCTTAGCCCTGAATTTGTTCACTTGGGATTCTGCGATGTCTGCCCTCTCCTCTGCCTCCTCCAACTCATGTTGTACCTTCCTGAATTTAGTCAAATTAATACTGGTCTGTTCCTCCTGTGGTTCACACAAAACACAATGAGATAGATTTGAATAAGAAGAAGGATTTGCAGTTCATAGCTGTACAGTATTAATAGCATGTAATAATGCTTTGCATGGTACATAACTATGCTTGTTCAGCTGCATAACATTGCAGTATAAGGCATACAGTAAGTTTGATATATATATATTAAAATATATACTATGGTAATAATAGTAACTAATAGTTGTTGCCAATAGCAAGTATTACTCACCGCCTCCTCACACTGTCGTTTGTAGGCCTTCACTTTCAGCTGCAGCTTGTTGACCAGGTCTTGTAGTCTTAACACATTCTTCTTGTCCTCCTCACCCTACAAATCCACAGTTGGTAATTACTCACTAGTACTCAATTACTAACTAGGTTTCATTCATGTTTTGATTTATTTCCATTTATGACTTTCTACCAATACAATCTTTATAGTCCAGTAACAATTGAACAGTTGTATTTTAGAATCAGGAACAAGCAACCAAACCTCCCTTACCTGATAAGTGAGCTCTTTGACTTTTCTTTCATATTTTCGCACCCCCTTCATGGCTTCCACGCCACGTTTCTGCTCTGCTTCCAGCTCATTCTCCAGCTCTTTGACCTAGGGAATAATGAAATGATTAAGATCAGACATGATCTTATCTGTTAAGATGCATCCCAAACAAACATTGTGTGAATAAGATACACAATGTTCGCTTTATCCTTACCCTATTCTCCAGTTTTTGGAGCTCTTTCTTTCCACCTTTCATGGCTATCTGCTCGGCCTCATCCAGACGCTGCTGCAGGTCCTTGACTGTGACCTCCAGGTTCCTCTTCATCCTCTCCAGGTGAGCGCTGGTGTCCTGCTCCTTCTTTAGCTCCTCAGCCATCATGGCAGCCTATTGCCAAAAACAGAACATGTCATTGAACATTTTGTTTGAATTTCCATCATGTAGACCAGCACTAAGTTTGGACTTACGGTACATCCATAATCGCCTTTTTAGCTTTTTCATCTGCATGTCTTGCTTCTTGCACTGTGTCTTCCATCTCAGATTGCAGCAGAGTTATGTCAGACTCCATCTTCTTCTTGGTGCTGATGAGACTAGTGTTCTGTTCAATAGACAAAGAGAGAAGGTATTATATTAAAACCACCAAAATTATGGAGTAAATTAAGGTATACTTTGGTCACATTGAGCCAAAGCTTTTCCGGCTGTGGCATCCCACCTGAGAGTGCAGCAGTTGCATCCTCTGACTCACGTCGACCAGCTCCTGCTCGGCCAGTTTACGGCACCGGCTGTGGCATCCCACCTGAGAGTGCAGCAGTTGCATCCTCTGACTCACGTCGACCGGCTCCTGCTCGGCCAGTTTACGGCACCGGCTGTGGCGTCCCACCTGAGAGTGCAGCAGTTGCATCCTCTGACTCACGTCGACCAGCTCCTGCTCGGCCAGTTTACGGCACCGGCTGTGGCATCCCACCTGAGAGTGCAGCAGTTGCGTCCTCTGACTCACGTCGACCAGCTCCTGCTCGGCCAGTTTACGGCACCGGCTGTGGCATCCCACCTGAGAGTGCAGCAGTTGCATCCTCTGACTCACGTCGACCAGCTCCTGCTCGGCCAGTTTACGGCACCGGCTGTGGCATCCCACCTGAGAGTGCAGCAGTCGCATCCTCTGACTCACGTCGACCAGCTCCTGCTCGGCCAGTTTACGGCACCTCTCGGCCTGCTCCAGTGCTGCCCTCATCTCATCAATCTCTGCCATTATCAGTGTGCTGCGGCGCTCTACAATGGCCAGCTGCTCCTTTAGGTCTCCCGTCTCATGGAGAGACTCGTCCAAATGGACCTGAGTGTCCTAAAACAGATAGGCCATGGGAATAGATGCAGGGCCTGTAGTCACACTTAAAACTTAAGTTAAGATGCCTTAATAAACCCTGCATAAGCTAATAATACACTAAATGGTGATATAACTCCTATATAAGTCCTTTGGTCTGGTGCTTTGCCAAGTGATAATGCTAATGACAACCTTTATGACTTTGGCTTAAAAAGGGTTTATGAAGCATCTATGAACAGGTAGGCCTTATACAGGATTTATTATGGCTTTTTGAGAAATACTCAAAATTAGATGCAGGGTAGAGTTGACGGGTGTTAAGGGGTTAGTCAAAGCTAACCTTGAGTTGACCCTGCAGGTTTCGGAGCTGCTTGCTTGCTTCAGCTGCTTGGCGGTTGGCATGAAGCAGCTGAATCTCCATCTCATTCAGGTCCCCTTCCATCTTCTTCTTGATCCTGATGGAATCATTTCGGCTGCGGGTCTCGGAGTCTAGAGCATTCTGCAGGACGGCCACAGTCCTCTGGTGGTTCCTCTTAAGCAGGTCTATCTCCTCATCTTTCTCTGCTACTTTTCTGTCCACCTCTGACTTGATCTGGTTCAGCTCCAGTTGAATGTGGAGGATTTTGGCCTCCTCGTGTTCCAAGGAGGACTTCAGGAAGACAGGTAAACAGTTGTGGACCATGTCATTGTTTTCATCCCATGAAACAGTAAGTATGAAGAAATGAACAATATGTATGGAGAGCAAACCTCTGCTTCTTCAAGAGCTGTGTGGATGTCCATCTTTTCTTGTTCAGCTTGTTTTACTGCCTTCTCCAGTTCATGGAGGGTCTTTGCAGATTGCCCCACATGCTCAGTGACTTCTGTTATCTCCTCTGCAAGTTGATGAAGGCTTATGTAAATTATTTGAAACCAACACAATCAATTACAGTAATCGAATCTTGTAATTAAACCAACATATCAATGTTAGGAGATACTGTTTCAATTGTGGAGGCCGATGAGATCCGTACGCTGAAGGTTCTTATTCTCTCTTTTCATGTTCTCCAGGTGATCCATGGCTTCCTCAAATGAGTTCTTGAGCTTGAATAGCTCTGTGCTCAGACTCCTGGATTCTCTCTGTGAGACCTCCAGCTCAGACTGGCTCTCCTCATACTTCTGTTTCCACTCTGCAAGAACCTAATGTTAAAAAATCTCACATGAAAATCAATCCAACCACATCTTGAGACCAATCCATAACAAAGCTTTCAGTTGTTTAGCCATCAATGAAGTTGTTATGACCTTATCAAAGTTCCTCTGTTTCTTATCCAGGGTAGCATTGGCTGAATTGGATCGTTCTATCTCAATCATGAGGTCCTCCACCTCTGCTTGCAGCCTCTGCTTGGTCTTCTCAAGTGAGGCACACTTTGAGTTCACAGCCTCTGTTTGCTCTTCAGAATCCTGGAGGCGTTTCCTTTGAATGGAACATGTTAAATCAACAACGAATGGAGTATGTTACTGAGGAATACATGACGCACCCATCAGTGCACTTTTGTGTCATTATAATAAGGGATGTAATGGTAAAACGGTGGATAGACCCTGAACACTATGTATTGAGTAGACCCTATTGCAATTAACATCGACCAAGCCGAAAAGGTCAGTAAACCCTATTCACCAAAACAAAAAGGTTGGTAAGCCTGGTGAGTTTCCTTGGTTTACCCTCCACTACATCGATTATTATAATGGATTAGATGTTATGGTTCTTACTTAGCCTCCTCAAGTTCCTCAGTGCGCTGGATGGCATCAGTCTCATATTTGGTCCTCCACATAGCCACCTCAGTGTTAGCCTTGGACATACTACGTTGCAGTTCTGCCTTGGCCTCCTGCTCCTCCTCATATTGCTCCCGGAGGAGGTCACAGTCATGGCGGGTTGATTGCAAACCATGAGCCAGAGCATTCTTAGCCTAAAGCCAGTGAATAATGCAATGACAAAATGTTTGCTTTCATCTGCTTCAAACTGTGATTATTGTACATAGCTTGTAATTGTCAGGAGGTTGACAAACCTTAACTTCCTCCTCCAAAAGTTTCTTCAGCTCTTCAATTTGTTGACTGCACACTAATTTTACTCTGTTCGACTGGGAAACAGCAGTTTCCTTTTCTTCAAGCTGACGTGTGAGCTCACCTGTTCAGGATGTAAAAGGAACAGACTGGTAACAGTTATTAAACTGTATCAGTCCTTGCTGCCCCTTCATTGACTACGATCTTACCGTTTTCTGTTTGCAGACGAGAGTTTAAGGCAGTATAATCATTTAGAGCCTTCTGGGCTTCATCTGCCTTGGTCTTGTACTCATGACTTTGGTCTTCCATACTTCTGTACAATTTCTCAATATTAGCCTGTAAACATGAAACAAACACAATGTTCTACTACTATGAAAACTGTCAACATGTTAAGTTCAAAGTAAAAACGTATTCTAAACACATAACCATACAGTATATACAAATGGTTAGAAATAACTGTTAAAGGTGTGCACAGAATTGCCAATTGCATTTGCAAGCTCCATACCTTGCTTTTTAGAACACTCTCCACGTTGCTTGCCAAGTCATCTATTTCCATCTTGTATTCACTCTTCTCCTTCTCCAGTTTCTGCTTGACTCTTTGAAGGTTGTCAAGTTGTTCCCCCAGCTCAGCCACACTATCGGCTTGCTTCTTGCGGAGAGTGGCAGCGATGGACTCATGCTGCAGGGTGGACTCTTCAAGATCACGACGCAGTCTCTGGAACTCAGCATCACGCTTCTTGTTCATCTCAATCTGAGAAGCCGTGGCTCCACCAGCCTCCTCCAGCCTCTCACTGATCTCATCAAGTTCCTTGGCGAGATCAGCCCTCTGTTTCTCTACTTTGGCCCGAGCAGAGCGGTCAGCCTCGGTTTCTTCCTCAAGTTCCTCAATGCGAGCCTATATGGTAAATTTGATTGCACAGTATGAGGATTACAGCAGAAAATACAGTTTATATTGATGTGTAAACCACATACCTGAAGCTCCTTTATTCTCTTTTGAAGTTGAGCACTTAGTACTTGTTCATCCTCGATTTTACCTTGCAGGTAACTGAACTCAAAATCCTTCCTGTAAGGAAAGTTGTGTACAATTCCGAAATTTCATTGGTTTGTGGTGTTACACTTCAACACACATTTTCTCCTCAATATCAAAATGTAAATCTTTGATATAAACTCTCTGTGCAGCTCACTTACTTTTTCCATTTTTCATCCATTTGTTGTCTTTCATTCTCCAGGTCCATTATGTTTTCCTGGGCCAGCTTGAGATCTCCTTCAAGTTTTCTTTTAGATCTTTCAAAATCCGCACGCACCTTCTTTTCTTGTTCTAGAGACCCCTCAAGCTGAAAGGAGACCATAGTCCACATCATCATGGGAAATATATCACCCTCTATATATATATATATATGATCTTATTGGAGATACTTACATCATCAACCTGTTGCTCAAGCTTGACTTTGATCTTTGTCAAAGTGTTGACTTTACCCTCCTCTGCCTGAAGATCATCCAGGGTCTGCTGATGAACCTCATGCAAGGCCTTCATATCCTTTGAAGACTTCAGCCATGTTTCTTCAAGAGAAGACAACTCCTCTGTCAAATTCTTTACCTGTGTTAAAACATATTAAATTATCAAATATGTTTACCTAATATGAAAATATGAGATTTACCAGCTTGGGATGATGTTCTTTTGAGATACCCTCACCTTATTTTCTGTGGCATGTTTTTCCTTCTCAACCTTGACAATAGTGAGCTCCAAGTCATCGATATCCCTTTTGAGCTCTGAGCATTCATCCTCAAATTTCCTCTTTCTGGCAGTGATGTCAGCATTGATCTCCTCTTCCTCATCAAGCCTCTCAGACAACTCCTTTACTTTTGACTCTAGATGGATCTTACTCTTGATCAAACCTTCACATCTCTCCTCTGCATCAGAGAGGTTTTCTCTCTCCTGTTAAAACAAGAATAGAGCATAGTTTTAACAAAGGAAATAACATGACAGTGCCCCACAACAAAATAATAATAACTTCATTAAAGTATACTTGTTACCAGTGTTGGGCACGTTACTTTAAAAAAGTAATTAGTTATAGTTACTAGTTACTTATCCAAAAAAGTAACTGAGTTAGTAACTGAATTACTTCATTATAAAAGTAACTAGTTACTAGGGAAAGTAACTATTGCGTTACTTTTTACCACGGTGCAGTGGGCTAGCCGTGGTGTCAGTCAGCCAAATGTGACAAGGAAAAGCTTACCCACTGCCAGATTAGAAGATAAATGTGCCATCTAGGGGACCAAAGTGTCCCTATCAGGAAGAAAATAATTTGGATTTGCAGGGAACTTTTCATATTTATTGCACTTCAACAGACCACAACTGGTGTAACAGTACATACTGTACTTCAAGTATTTTCTTCATTACAAAAGTAAACATTTAACAATATGAAGTGCTTTTAAATCTTTGTTGTGTAAATTAAATAAATCAAACTGTCACACAACTTCAACTGGTAGACAGACTGTAACTTCAAGTATTTTCAACACAACAAAAGTAAACAGTTAAACAATATGAAGTGCTTTTAAAGTAGTACTGAAATCCATCCATACACTCCTTCCTAACACTCATCCATCCATGCATGCATTCATTCATCCAGCCAACCCAGTCATCTAACCATCCTAGCCATTAAACCAGTGATTGTATCTTAAAAGCAGAAGCTTTTCAAACTTCTGGTCAGAGAGCCTGTTCCTCTTTGGAGTGAAGACGAGCTTCCCCAGGCTAAACAGTCTCTCTACGGGGGCGCTGGATGGAGTGGCTGCATTGTATTTGAGTGAAATTTTCTTTATCCGTGGAAATCCATTAAGATTGTCCATCCCTTGTCCTCCTGATTTGAGATATTCCATAACTTCACTTTCAGCAGTAGCAGAGGGGTCATCCTCATCCTCAAAGGAAAATAACTCCTCTATGGCTGAGTCAGTGAGTGTTGGTGTGCTGGTAGTACCTGTTTGCTGGTCTTCGTCTTGGACACTTTTCCGGCACTCTGCCAGCAGACTTGCCTTGGCCTTATCCTTCCTGTCCTGTGTCCGCAGCCAACGTAGTTTAAACCTGGGCAGAGTCACAGCAGCCAAGACAGCATTGTCGCTTTCCAGCACCTCTGCAAATCTTGTTTTGATTGCCTGAAATGATACATAATGCAAAGAGCATATTATACTGACTGTCTTACACACACACACACACACACACACACACACACACAAACAAACACACACACACACACACACACACACTAATAGCATTACACATTAACCATATTTAAAAACTTTTCATAATGTATGGATGCATTTAATGTATTTAAAGATAAATACTAGTTCTTACCTTGACAACTGCCTCTGGGAGGTCAACAAGGATTTGCAGGCCACTCTTTTCCTCAGTTCCAGGGTCTTGAACATCAGTGTCTCGAGCGTGGGTAGGAGTGTGCCATGGAAACAGTGGTCTTCTCCCTGAAGAATGTCTAAGGCCACTGTTAGTGGCTTCATTACACTACAGTACTCCCTGATGAACTGATGCTCTCGTTCAGTGATGGCTTTCAACCCGAACTTGGAGGAGATGGTGTTCAGCTCGACTATAGGGATCTCACAGATTCGAACAAGGGCATCATAGAACGAGTTCCATCTTGTAGTGCAAGGGACTAGCAGCTTCCTTGCGATGACATCATCCACGGTCTCTGCGGCCACCGTTGAACGGCTAGCCTTGTTCCATAAGCCTGTGCATTTTGTCGTAGCACTTCTGTATATTGCTTTTGCTTCTGGTCTTGACAGTAGCCACTTGTCAACATCAGTACATGAAACCAGGTTTAATGTGTGCGATGCACATCTCTGATGTGGCGGCAAAGTAATCACAGCATCACCACCAACACTGTTTTGCAAGACATCATTAATGTTCATAAAAGTCACCTCATCCTCATCCTCCCCAGAGTCATCCTCCTTGGCTGGCTGGTACATTTTGAAGGCCTTGACGAAATTAGAGCCATTATCCGTGACAGTTGATGTTATTTTGTGGGATATGCCATAGGATGAGTGAATGTAGTCAAGTTCAGTTGCAATACTGTCGTGAGTATGACGGCCCTTGAATCGTCTGCATGCCAGGGCTGCTTTCCTTCGTTCCATGCTATGTGGATGAATCCAATGCGCGGTCACGCCAAGATAGCTTTTATTATGTGCAGTCCAAATGTCTGCAGTTGTAGAGACATATTCTAACTCTTCAAATTTATTTTGGAGCTCGGCATTCATTTTGGCGTACTCGGCGTCTATATATTTAGAAAACGTCTTTCTGCATGGCGGACCGGCCCCTCCTCTCGCCGGTATTTTGGCAATTAGGGCTCTGAAGGAGTCAGAATCAACTGTTGATAACGGAAGCATGTTCTCAACAACATACCTGCCTATCATTCCGTTCAGTTCAGTCTGTGTCACAAGTTTTTGTGGAGCTGACGCAGAAAAATCCAGCTTTAGCTGCTTGGACGGCGTGGCTCCGTGTCCTTCTTTGTTAGCGGAGCTCACGTTTGCCACACCTGGCCTGCTATCATCATCAACGGTTTTAGCCACTAGTTTTGTAGAAGCGTGTGCCGTTGAGAGATGCTTCATCAGGTTAGAGTTGCTTACAACGGACGTGGACAAACGTTTAGCTCCGGGACATAAAGTACACATCACATGTACGTTTTTACATTTTACCTCAATGAAGTTGAAATAGTGCCTGTATTTCCACCGTGAAAACGCCACGTTCACCTCAGAACACTCGGGACTCGCCATTGCTCTCTGATAGTTTGAGTGTGTGTGTGGTGCTGTGCGCGCGTGTGGTTTGTGTGTAGAAACATCCGCACAACACTGAACTATGGTTGGCTCTACCATACCCAATCATGATCACTTAAGCGGTTGTCTCGCCCCTCCCCTCCCCAGCAATCAAAAACACCGTTGCAGCTGTGACTGAGGTCGGATGACAATGAGAAGCTTCAGTAAAGTAACTAGTAACGCGCCGCATTGAATTACCGGTAACGGTAACGGCGTTATAACGATGGAAATAGTAATCATTTAGATTACCCGTTACTGAAAAAAGTAACGTCGTTAGTAACGCCGTTTATTCTAACGCCGTTATTCACATCACTGCTTGTTACACAATTACCCCTATCTCATAAATTGTTTATTATACATTGATACATATATAAGGACTGTAGTGTATCAGGGTAATTTGTTATGGCTGTTAACTTACCACTAGTAGTCACTAAGCACTCTAGATAATCTGGTAGCCACAGGAAGTGTGTGTGTGTGTGTGTGTGTGTGTGTGTGTGTGTGTGTGTGTGTGTGTGTGTGTGGGGGGGGGGGGGGGGTTTTGGCCCTGACCTTGGCTGTAGGTGATTAGCCTAAACAGCTGCAGCCTTATGGGAGCCCCAAAATAGCACTACTGAGTATCTAAGGAAGATACATATGTACACCAGGGTCAGGGATTTCATTCTTCTTCTTTTTAAGAAGCAGCAGTTGGAACGTCTCTTGAAATAATCTTGAAAGGGAATAGTGCCCGACAACACTCATTTCCCCTGTTCTGACTCCAGATGCACTCCAGCGTTTAGTTACCTGGGCTGTGAGCTCCGGGCTGTGTGTTGCTGCAGGGGCTGTCTCTCTGGCTCTCCCCAGACTCCTCCGGCTGGGGGCTGTAGAGCTGGCCCGTGCATACGCGTGCCTACGCGTGACCAGCATGTGTGTACCTTTCATCGTTTACCTTTCCTTTGATCCAGATGACCTGGTCACAAAGAGAAACATTATGAAACCTTTACTTCACAGATCAGTCACTGAACACTGGTTATTATGTGGTGGACCGCAACTGGAACTATGGATGGATGGATGGATTTGGATCAAAGTTATTTAATAATAATAAATAACATCTATAAAGCACTTTTCATTATACAAGAATAATCTCAGTGCATAATTTCATTAATAATTTGGGATTTCATCATGTTAGAGTTTGATCCACATGCTGAAAGCAAACGTCCACCACCTGAGGGGGAGGGGGGGGGGGTATGCACCTTTAGTGTTCATTAACACTTGTTGTTGTGATACTTTGTCTGTTATTCTTATTCATTTCATTTTGATATGCATGTTCATTTTAGTCTGTTGGTCGGTTATTATCGTCACAGAGTGTGCATATTCTATAGCTTAGTCTCTATATTTTGGATATATCTGTCTAGATCTGGTCACGTGTCCTGAACTAGGAAAAGCAACCCAAAAGCAACCCATCTGTCTAATGCTGTGGTTCAAACAAACCACTAGAGGGCACTCCCCACCACCGCTTTATTTTCCATTCAGCCATAGATTTATTTCAGGGAGGCTGGTGGAAGAACAAATCGGAGGACGGACCCATGATTGTAATGCATGGAATGGATCTCGTTTGATACAATTTCATGCATTCCAATGAGCCTGTCCTCCAAGTTCTACCTCCAAGTTCTCCAAGTTCTACCTCCACTAGCGGTGCTGATTGGGTCCACCTATTGAGACCGTCCTACAAGCTCAGATTGACAAAGATCAAAGTAAAACTTAACCCCAACAAGCTAACAACACTCCTGCCATTCACTGACTGTTAAATAAACTGGAAATTAAACCAATTATGTAGTT
>NW_027663367.1:0-15000 GCF_963989245.1 Nansenia antarctica
GACAGAGTCACTGCCCTTAGTTCAGAAACTCATTACTTTCTGTTCGCGCGTGTGTGTGTGTGTGTGTGTGTGTGTGTGTGTGTGTGTGTGTGTGTGTGTGTGTGCGAGTGTGAGTGTGAGGTGTGAGTGTGAGTTGAGTGTGTGTGTGTGTGTGTGTGTGTGTGTGTGTGTGTGTGTGTGTGCGAGTGTGAGTGTGAGTGTGAGTGTGTGTGTGTGTGTGTGTGTGTGTGTGTGTGTGTGTGTGTGTGTGTGTGTGTGGAGGGTCGGGGGGTTCTCAAAGTAAATGTGTTGCGCCAAGGATGAAACCCCCCAGCGTGTGTGTATTCTATTACCTAGCGAAAGGTATTCAGTAATGGGGCAATAAAGAACACAATAGACAACTGGAACAACCGGATTAGAATTAGAAGGAGGATTTGGAACCTTGGGATTGTGACCTCATAAAGAGATTATGAGAACATACTGTAGCAGAAAGGAACATTGTTAGAATAATGAACAATAATAAACGTCCATTTCCGGAGCTCGTTGTAAGATGATGATGACTTGCAAATGGTGGATGGTTTAGCTCAGACGTCTAACAGTAGCACGTCCCAGCAGAAGACCTGGCTTCTGTAATACAGACATTAGTCTGACTGATAAACTGACTGTGTTTACCACCTCAAATTAATAAATGTATGCACAGCCAAATCCGTGTTTAGAGGTAGCTAGCTAACATGACATTGATCATACTCTTGTAAGACTTTTCACTTTAAAAAAAATGCTGGTCGAGAGAGAGGACGCTGGCGTTGCTTGTTTTCGCCGCTTCTCTGCACGAAATCTAGATATACTTGCAGTATACAGAGTAGATTGTCCTACAAAGACACTTAGATTTAGATTTAGTCATCTAAAAATTAATTAGACCCCCTATACTTTCTTTTATTTATTTATTTGTTTAGGGTTAGGGTTGTTTTTATTTTACTACTCGACCTTTTCAGTTTGTAAAGCGTCTTTGAGTGTCTAGAAAAGCGCTATATACGTCTAATGTATTATTATTATTATTATTATTATTATTATTATTATTGTTATTATTATTAGTCTGGAAGTCCAAATGCATTCATCAGAACCAGGGGAGGCTGGCGGAGGTAGAAACGGGAGAACTCAGAACTCAGAACACCCTGACAGAAACTCTGAGTGAGTGAGCATGTCTCAGATGTCACTGGTCGCATCTACATTGTCCCCGTTGGGTGATTTCCAAGTTTTTTTTTCAGAGGCAGAGATATATAATGTGTTATTGTCCTCCGAGGGGCTGAGAGAGCAGCAGCGCGTTGGTCACATGAGTCCAACCATGCCGTCGATTAGCCCTGGAAACCCATGTCAGGTGGTCTGCAAGGCCACACGTCCGTCTGTCTGTGGTGGCTGAGGGGATAAGTCTATTAGGAGGGGCTTAATGTTCACTTCCTTTAATGTTTATGATCCCCCTGACATACATACAGACAGACATACAGACGTATATATATATATAGAGATCTGAAACAGCCATAACTGTGTTATGTTAAGTGTTGTCCCCTCCTGTGGAGGATCACAAGTTCCACGTTACAGCATTCCATGTGTTCAATCTAATACTCTTCCCATTCGGTCACATGCACGCTTCATTTTTCAGAAAGGGGGGGGGGACGGACAGAGAGAGAGAGAGAGAGAGAGAGAGAGAGAGAGAGAGAGAGAGAGAGAGAGAGAGAGAGAGAGAGAGAGAGAGAGAGAGAGAGAGAGAGAGAGAGAGAGAGAGAGAGAGAGAGAGAGAGAGAGAGAGACAGAGAGACAGAGAGAGAGACAGAGAGAGAGAGAGAGACAGAGAGAGAGAGAGAGAGAGACACACAGAGAGACAGAGAGAGAGAGAGACAGAGAGAGAGGCAGAGAGAGAGAGAGACAGAGAGAGAGACAGAGAGAGAGAGAGAGACAGAGAGAGAGACAGAGAGAGAGAGAGAGAGAGAGAGAGAGAGAGAGACAGAGAGAGAGAGACAGAGAGAGAGAGAGTAATATACTTAAGTGCAGCCCTGCCTCCACTGCCTGTTTTCACTTCTTATAGGGATCATAGTATAGGGTTACCACACCTTCTGAAACATCACATTCAAGCACCTTTCAAGGACTTTCAAGACTGAATTCCGTGTGAACACTAGATGGTCTCTTGCCTTCTCTACCACGGCACAGCAAAACAAGATATTGTGAAATATGTGTAAAGTTAAGCAATACAGAGACTTTTATTTTTAGAGAGAGAGAGAGAGAGAGAGAGAGAGAGATAGAGAGGGGAATTCAAGCACTTTCAATGACCCATGTCTATTTTCAAAAACTTTTAAGACCTTGATTTTTATTTTTTCTCAAATTCACAAACTTTCAAGGATTTCAAGGACTCGTGGGACACACCTTCATTAACACTAGAACACCACATCACCAACTGTCACATCTTATTTCAAATTTGAAAGTGACAGTTGGATCTAAGTGACAGTTGACACTAGAACAGTCATGTCTATGTTGTACAATAACAGAGATGTGTTTGCTTTGGTCTACTACACGGTACTGTACATCAGGAACAGAGGCTGGTGGAGGTAGGAATTGGAGGACGGGCTCATTGTGATGGAGGAACGGAAGGAGGAATGGTGGTCTCTGGTCATCCCCTTGTTACAGACAGACTGTCCAGCTACCTTTCCCTCAGTACCATCACACTACCTTACTTTCTGTCTTATTTTGTACTTTTACCCTCTTTTACTCTTCACCTGTGCACTTTATTTTCTATTGCAGCAATGTACGTCCCTATGGTCACATACTCATTGTCTTATGTCCTATTGTATTCTGTTGTGATGTTGTCCATTATTCTTCTTGTTTTTTTAATCTATTGTACGATTTTATGTCATGAGGACTACAGATGCAAATGAGCTCACAGCTAAATCCGGCATATTTACTGTCACCATACTCTATATAAGTGACTATTCATTAATGTGCACTGTCCTGACTAAATGTAAAAAAGCCACAGCCTTTTGCAAGAAACTGATCCGATCTTCCATCCCTCACTCTGGATCAGTGGAGGCTGATGGAGGTAGAAATCGGAGGATGGGCTCATTCCGTTCCATGCCTTTTACAACAACAGCCCGTCCTCCGGTCGGCTCTTCCACCAGCCTCCACCAGCCTCTGGATGTCATCTACAGTACATGTCTGACCCTCTAGCCCCCTGACCTCTCTAAGGGCTTTTCTGACCCTCGCTAGGGGCTTTCCTGACCCTCTCAACCGCGATTGGACGATGGCGTTTGACGTTCTATAGCGGCGTCCTGAAGTGTGCATTATTGTTGCGTGTTAATCACACCAGAGTGGTGAATATGAGACAGAATAAAAGGGCTTTACTCTGGTCCCAGCTGTTGTAAGGGAGCCGACCGCTATAGGGTCCAGATTAACACGCAACACTCAAATCACATTGTTGCATGTCCCCCCCCCTTAGCTAGTGAGATACATACATCCCCACAGCCATCAGGACTCTGAACGCCTCCCTCTAGCCCCCTCCTTACTGTCATAACCCACATGCATACGATTGTTTGTTGTTGTCTATTTATTTTATTTTTTGTCTGATGTTGTCTTGTGCACTTCTTTGTTTTTGTCATTTGTGTGCTGCAGAGATTAATATGCTGTACCGAGAACAAATTCCACCGGCTTTGGTCGTGTGGCTAATAAAATATCTCTCTCTCTCTCTCTATCTCTCTCTAAACACAATTCCTCTTTACATTTCAGTTAGTGAGTGAGCAGATGTTCTTACGCCGTAACGTACAATTCAACTTAACGTATTCAAATAAACGAACACCTGTTGATCCCCTCAAGTAATAATAATAATAACTTTTATTTGTATAGCGCTTTTCCTGCAAACGTTGCAGCTCAAAGTGCTCCAATCATTATATAATCATAATTGTATTATTTAGTCATTTAAAGGCAATATTAAAAAGATGGGTTTTTAGTCTTGACTTGAACATAATGTGCTGAGGTTGCATCCCTAATGTAAACTGGCAGTGAGACACAATCTGGGCGCATAACATGAGAATACAGCCTCACCGAATCTCTTCTTTTGTACATTATTTTGAAAACCAGCGTCAGAAGACCTGAGAGCTCTATTGGGCTGATATGCTAGCAGAAGACCTGAGAGCTCTATTGGGCTGATATGCTAGCAGAAGACCTGAGAGCTCTATTGGGCTGATATGCTAGCAGAAGACCTGAGAGCTCTATTGGGCTGATATGCTAGCAGAAGACCTGAGAGCTCTATTGGGCTGATATGCTAGCAGAAGACCTGAGAGCTCTATTGGGCTGATATGCTAGCAAAAGGTCTTTCAGATATTCTGGTGCTGTGCCAGTGAGAGCTTTATGAACAAGCAGAAGGATCTTGAAATCTATTCTGAACTTAACAAGAAGCCAGTGTAGAGTCTCTAACATAGGAGTTATATAAGCTCTTCTGCTTGTTTTGGTTAAAACTCTCGCTGCTGCATTTTGGACTAATTGGACTAATTGGACTAATTGCAGCTGGCCAATAGCTTTTGCCTCAAGTACAGTGGTCATCTCCGTCACAGAGGGTAAGTTTCTTACCCTCTGAGATAAACAGGGTTCCTACAAGTTTCAACAAGTCAAATTTAAGACCTTTTTAGACTTTTTTTAGACCTCTTTGAATAGAATCTTTGACCATTCGCGACACCATATGTAATAGCTTTTTGTCATCCTCGAGGTGATGAAATTAGGGATTTCACTAGCGTACAGACAAAAAAGGAAGAGAATTTGCTTTTTTGGGGGTTCCAGCTTGATTAATCTCCACGGAAACAGATATGGTCAGACTGATTTCCATGCAGGATCTATTTTATAAGACCTAGCACCTCATTTTTAGACTGAATAACTTACATTTGTGACCTTTTTACGCCTTATGAATTGGATTGTTGGATTTTTAGACTTTACGGCTTTTTAAGACCAGCGCGGGAACCCTGAAATAAAAAAATTAAAAAGAGTTTCTTACCCTCTGAGAGCCGGAGGTGGTGCGTTTGAGGGAGGCTCTCTTGAAGGATCCGCCGGTGGCCCTCTTGGTCCCAAAGCCCCGGTTCTCCATGAGACTGGTTCTGCTTCGGCTCCGTCCCCTCAGACAGCTTCACCTACACAGCTCCACGTCCTCCTCCTGTCCCCCCTGTCCCCTCTGTCCCCCCCACGTCCACCAGCCTCACACCCCCCCATCACAACCACACCTGCATCTACTACACTCAGACAGAGCCGTCTCCCACGCACCACATAAGAACTGAAGCTAAGCTAAACTAAGCTAAGCTAAGCTAAGCTAAGACAGGGGCCAACACTGGCAGGTAATGGACGTTTCTAGACCCCTGGACCCCTGTGAAGCACAGTGGAACTCAGTAAACACTAGTAAACACTAGTAAACACCAGTAAACACTAGTAAACACTATTAAACACTAGTAAACACCAGTAAACACTAGTAAACACTAGTAAACACTATTAAACACTAGTAAACACCAGTAAACACTAGTAAACACTAGTAAACACTATTAAACACTAGTAAACACCAGTAAACACTATTAAACACCAGTAAACACTATTAAACACTATTAAACACCAGTAAACACTATTAAACACTAGTAAACACCAGTAAACACTAGTAAACACTAGTAAACACTATTAAACACGATTAAACACCAGTAAACACCAGTAAACACTAGTAAACACTATTAAACACCAGTAAACACTAGTAAACACTATTAAACACCAGTAAACACTAGTAAACACTAGTAAACACTATTAAACACTAGTAAACACTAGTAAACACTAGTAAACACCAGTAAACACCAGTAAACACTAGTAAACACTATTAAACACCAATAAACACCAGTAAACACTAGTAAACACTATTAAACACCAGTAAACACCAGTAAACACTAGTAAACACTAGTAAACACTAGTAAACACTAGTAACTCAGACAAGGTCCCCTGGTCTCTCTCCTTCCCCCCGATCTGCCCTCTGTCCTCTGTCCTCTGTCCTCTGTCCCCTGTCCTCTGTCCTCTGTCCTCTGTCCCCTGTCCTCTGTCCTCTGTCCTCTGTCCTCTGTCCTCTGTCCTAGCTGTCCTAGCTGTCCTCTGTCCTCTGTCCTAGCTGTCCTAGCTGTCCTAGCTGTCCTCTGTCCTCTGTCCTCTGTCCTAGCTGTCCTCTGTCCTCGATGGCCAGAAGAGAGAGAGAGCTCAACATGCAGGCTGGACACATGTAGACAGACAGACCCTCTGCCTCTCTTCCTCTCTAATCAGGCTTAATGGACATAACAGGGGGCAGGGCCTCTCCTCTTTAATGGATGGAGATTTCATAAATGGTGATTGAAGGTAAATCTACTTTAGGATAAAGTCCAAAGCTCGCAAAAAAAAGGCTTTCAGAAAGCACTGCTGATGTAACGCACACACAGACAGGGAAGGAGGGAAGGGATCGTTTGAGGTTAGTGTTCTGATACGTTGAGATTTGCCCGATGTTTCTGAAGATTTCGTAATAGAAACAAATACATTGTGTGCAGCTTAGTGTGTGCTGCATTGAATAGATTGTTTCTATCTAGCAGCAATATCAATGATCTGCATACAAGAAGCATTTTGTTCCCTCCTGAACCTCCATGCACCCTACGGTCCAGCTGCTTCATGCATGTAAAGTACATGTGGGAAAACTAGGGTTAGGTGCTAGGGTGCTAGGGTTAAGGTTAGGGTTAGGGTTAAGGGTTGGGTTAGGGTTAGGGGTAGGGTTAGGGTTAAGGTTAAGGTTAAGGTTAGGGTTAGGGTTAGGGTTAGGGTTAGGGTTAGGGTCAGAGTTAGGGGCAGGGTTACGGTCAGGGTTAGGGTCAGGGTTAGGGTTAGGGTTAGGGTCATGGTTAGGGTCAGGGTTAGGGGTAGGGTTAGGATTAGGGTTAGACATGCCAGCATGTACCAAGTCAACGTTTTATGCTGCCATGTCCCCGGAGGAAATGCCAACATAAACCGTATTCCCACATGTACCCTAACATATATCTATATCTATATATAGATATGTATATATACAGTACCAGTCAAACGTTTGGACACACTTCCCCAAGGATCTATCAAACACGTGTCATCATCAAATAGAAACAGAGACTTAACAAATGCAACACAGAGAGAAATAGTTCATTGCCGTTAGGTTGATATACAATACAGGGTTCCCACATCTTCTGAAACATCACATTCAAGCACCTTTCAAGGACTTTCGAGACTCAATTCCCTCAAATGCAAGGGCCCAACACAGCATAGTTTGAGACAGATCTAGATGAGAATTGATATAAAAGGAACTATCCGCTCACAGACAACAATTAAAAAGAGAGGCTTGAATGTGTAGAACACTAGATGGTCTCTTGCCTTCTCTACCACGGCACAGCAAAACTATATATTGTGAAATATGAGTCACACACTTCCCCAAGGATCTATCAAACACGTGTGGCTTGAGCTTGTTTGATAACTGTGCAGTTATTTGTCAGTTTATTCAATCATGAAATTATGAATTAACAGTTTAATACAGTGAAAAGCACTGTGTAGTTAGTATTAGGCCTAAAATGTGTGATTGTGTAAGCTTTATTCAACCAGTGTATAAAACCACGCAGCCAAGGTAGAAAAAAGCCACAGGGGCGGATTAACAAAATGCAAAAAAGCTAATCCTGCTCAATCATATGTTCTGAGTCAATTTGGTTTGGTTGAGCTCTAATGGAAACCTTAAGTGAAGTGAAAAACCAAACTAGAAACCTATTTTGAGAAGATAAGAACTCGCTAATGCAAAACAAAACCCAAAGTGTGTCCGCTGGACCAAAGATCCTTCAGCAACATCCTGAACCTTCGTGTGCCCAGGATTAGATTTAGATTTTTTTTTTTTATTATCTGAAACTGAGATGTGTCTATATGAAGTATACTTTTCATTTTGTTTGAGAATATTTCCCATTAACATTCCTTTTTGTACAAAAACATATCATAAATAATAATCATAAGTAATAATAATAATTGATAATTATTATAATCCAAAAGTCAAGTGCTTCGTGACACAGACGGGGTGAATTTTATGAGTGAAAGTGAAAGTTCTGTCATAAAACGCTGTTACGTATCCTCACACATTTTTAAGTGGGTACATGGAAATCCTTGGCCTTTCCTAGTGGGTATACGGCCTAGTCCTGCGTATCACCTAGACTACACCACTGGTTCAAACTTGTCCCACACATTGGGAAACATCAAACTGTGCATTTTGTCTGGCAAGCAGTGACACCTAAAACTACGACATGACACTAGAGCCTTCTCTCAACAGTTTTCTCAATGACTTCTAGATTTACATTTGACATTTTTGGCATTTTAGCAGACGCCTTATTTCAAAGCGACTTACAATCAATACATTTGACTAAGCAAATGAATCATCAATCCACCAGTCATAGCAGGAAGAGTGATCTAGCTCAGGCCAGGGGCCACTGGCAGTCGTCGTGATAGAAGAAAGAAAGAAAGAAAGAACGATTTTTCTTTTTCTCCTCATGTCCTCTCCTCTGTAGGCCTACTCCACTCTCTTTGTCCTCGAAAAGCATCGGAGGAGGAGGAGAATATTTAAGGGGAGGCTTCAGTAAAAAAAAAAAAAAGCTTCAGTCAAAAGGGGACACGTTGAACAGATAAAGAGGCTATCAGCCCCATCTGCTGGCCAACACAGGTACTGCACATCCTCTGCACTCCCCAGCACTCTGTACACAAAACCTTTGCATGCCATATAGAGTAACACCGATTAAATGTTGCTTTTATGAAAGACAAGTTACATATTTAAACGGGTTGAAATGGTTTGTAATAATGCAGTACCTAAAAAGAGCCACTAGAGGCCGCTCTAGTAGTTCTGAGCAGCACTCGTACTGTAGATGAGGTCAGCTCAGGGACACAGTCCACAACATACTAGAGAGGTGTCATGAGGTCAAGGGTCAACTACCTGGTCCAGAGGAGGCTGGTGGATCGTGTTTGACACCATTTCTCATTCCATTCTACCTCCACCAGCCTCCACTGATCCATGTATAGTTCTGTGGCCTAATCTGAACTATGACACAACAATAAGGAAACATTCTGTTAGGACAAATTATACAACAGTTAGTTCCGACCAAGTCATTTGATTAGATTGGATTTGATTGGACAAGAGGCATTCCATGAGTGCTGATATACAGTATAACAGCACTGGGACTTTTAACTACATGTATCACTCCGCCGCACAGGTGTTCTACTAAATGACCGTTAATTAGACTACATTGTTTGTGTTCAGGTTACTAGGCAACAGTCCATTTGAAGTTCAGTTGCGGAACAATATTTTGTTTATTTTTATGATTAAATAAACCAAACAAATCATAATCTGTTGTCGCTTATTACTGTTAACTAATAAATGGCGCTGTAGAACTGTTGTATAAAAGCAATATCACACTGGAGGTCGTGTGTTATACTGAATATCAGCACGGCTGTGATTGTCTTCCTACTCGGCCTGCGGCCGAGTACCTACGACCCAATCACAGCCCTGCTGATATTCAGTATAACACACTCCCTCTCCTGTGATATTCAGTATAACACACTCCCTCTCCTGTGATATTCAGTATAACACACTCCCTCTCCTGTGATATCCAGTGTAACACACTCCCTCTCCTGTGATATTCAGTATAACACACTCCCTCTCCTGTGATATCCAGTGTAACACACTCCCTCTCCTGTGATATTCAGTATAACACACTCCCTCTCCTGTGATATTCAGTGTAACACACTCCCTCTCCTGTGATATTGCTTAAATATCTTCCACGTGTTCATGGCTATATCCAGTGGAAGGAGATCTCTGTGTGTGTGGCCTCTCCTACGTGTGTGTGTTCTGCGTTGTCTTTCCGCTGGGCCTTGTAAAGAGAGGCTGTTCTAACTTGACCTTTAAAAGAAAATACGATTTCATCTTGTGTATCTTGTTATCTTGTGTGTCTCTATTCTGTTTGTTTTTTTTGTTTTTTTTCTGTACAGTATCCTTGAGTTTGAGAAAGGCGCTTGTAAATAAAACCTTTAATATTATTATTATTATTATTATCATTATTATTATTATTATTATTATTATTATCATCATCATCATCATCATCATCATCATTATTATTATTATTACTCCAATTACCATGCAAGGCACCGGCCCGCTCACTGGGAGCAATTTGGGGTTCAGTGTCTTGCCCAAGGACACTTCGACATGTGGCCAGCCGGGGCTCGAACTGCCGATCTGCCAACCTTGCGATCATTAGACGGCGGCTCTACCTCCTGCACCACAGCCGCCCCCAACATACAACATGACAGCATGACAGCATGACAGCATGACAGCATGACAGCCTCCTGGACTAGCAGGCTCGGTCACTCCAGGCAGACAGGCAGTCTGTGAGTCGGCATGCAGCATGCTAATGCTACCTAATCATCCTGTTGGCATGCAGCATGCTAATGCTACCTAATCATCCTGTTGACATGCATTCCTATAATCATCTGGAACAGAGAACAGTTATTTACATTGTTGTGTGACAGGAGAGGGCGTTCTATTCATGAGTCATGTGACAGGACAACTAATGTATGCTAATGTGTGTGTGTGTGTGTGTCTGTGTGTGTGTGCCTATGTCTGTGTGTATGTGTGTGTGTGTGTGTGTGTGTGTGTATCTACGTATGTCTGTGTGTGTGTGTGTGTGTGTGTGCCTATGTCTGTGTGTATGTGTGTGTGTGTGTGTGTGTGTGTATCTACGTATGTCTGTGTGTGTGTGTGTGTGTGTGTGTGTATCTACGTATGTCTGTGTGTGTGTGTGTGTCTCTGTGTGTGTGTCTATGTGTGTGTGTGTGTGTGTGTGTGTATCTACGTATGTCTGTGTGTGTGTGTGTGTGTGTGTATAGGCTTCTCCCAGTCTGACGGGAGGACATGTCAGGACATGTGTGGCCGCTGTGCTCCCAGTCTCTCTCTCTCTCTCTCTCTCTCTCTCTCTCTCTCTCTCTCTCTCTCTCTCTCTCTCTCTCTCTCTCTCTCTCTCTCTCTCTCTCAGCTGTGCTCCCAGACTCTCTCCTATGGACTGCACTTATATAGCGCCTTTATCCAAAGCGCTTTACAACGGCCTCTCATTCACCCATTCACAAACACTTTCACACACCAATGGCGGCAAGCTACCATGCAAGGCGCCGGCCCGCTCACTGGGAGCAATTTTGGGGTTCAGTGTCTTGCCCAAGGAGACTTCGACATGTGGCCAGCCGGGGCTCGAACCACCGATCTGCCAACCTTGTGATCATTAGACAGTGGCTCTACCTCCTGCGCCAGAGCCGCCCCTCCCCCCTTAGCTGGTCTTCCAGACTCTCTCTCCTCTCCCTTAGCTGGTCTTCCAGACTCTCTCTCCTCTCCCTTAGCTGGTCTTCCAGACTCTCTCCTCTCCCTTAGCTGGTCTTCCAGGCTCTCTCCCCTCTCTTAGCTGGTCTTCCAGGCTCTCTCCCCTCTCTTAGCTGGTCTTCCAGGCTCTCTCCCCTCTCTTAGCTGGTCTTCCAGACTCTCTCTCCCCTCTCTTAGCTGGTCTTCCAGGCTCTCTCCCCTCTCTTAGCTGGTCTTCCAGACTCTCTCTCCCCTCTCTTAGCTGGTCTTCCAGGCTCTCTCCCCTCCCTTAGCTGGTCTTCCAGGCTCTCTCCCCTCTCTTAGCTGGTCTTCCAGGCTCTCTCCCCTCCCTTAGCTGGTCTTCCAGGCTCTCTCCCCTCCCTTAGCTGGTCTTCCAGGCTCTCTCTCCCCTCTTAGCTGGTCTTCCAGACTCTCTCTCCTCTCCCTTAGCTGGTCTTCCAGGCTCTCTCCCCTCTCTTAGCTGGTCTTCCAGACTCTCTCCCCTCTCTTAGCTGGTCTTCCAGGCTCTCTCCCCTCCCTTAGCTGGTCTTCCAGGCTCTCTCTCCCCTCTTAGCTGGTCTTCCAGACTCTCTCTCCTCTCCCTTAGCTGGTCTTCCAGGCTCTCTCCCCTCTCTTAGCTGGTCTTCCAGACTCTCTCTCCCCTCCCTTAGCTGGTCTTCCAGGCTCTCTCTCCTCTCTTAGCTGGTCTTCCAGACTCTCTCTCCTCTCCCTTAGCTGGTCTTCCAGGCTCTCTCCCCTCTCTTAGCTGGTCTTCCAGACTCTCTCTCCCCTCTCTTAGCTGGTCTTCCAGACTCTCTCTCCTCTCTTAGCTGGTCTTCCAGACTCTCTCCCCTCTCTTAGCTGGTCTTCCAGACTCTCTCTCCTCTCTTAGCTGGTCTTCTAGACTCTCTCCCCTCTCTTAGCTGGTCTTCTAGACTCTCTCTCCTCCCTTAGCTGGTCTTCCAGACTCTCTCTCCTCTCTTAGCTGGTCTTCTAGACTCTCTCTCCTCCCTTAGCTGGTCTTCCAGACTCTCTCCCCTCTCTTAGCTGGTCTTCCAGACTCTCTCTCCTCTCCCTTAGCTGGTCTTCCAGGCTCTCTCCCCTCCCTTAGCTGGTCTTCCAGGCTCTCTCCCCTCTCTTAGCTGGTCTTCCAGACTCTCTCTCCCCTCCCTTAGCTGGTCTTCCAGACTCTCTCTCCCCTCCCTTAGCTGGTCTTCCAGACTCTCTCTCCCCTCCCTTAGCTGGTCTTCCAGGCTCTCTCTCCTCTCCCTTAGCTGGTCTTCCAGACTCTCTCCCCTCCCTTAGCTGGTCTTCCAGACTCTCTCCCCTCTCTTAGCTGGTCTTCCAGACTCTCTCTCCCCTCTCTTAGCTGGTCTTCCAGACTCTCTCTCCCCTCCCTTAGCTGGTCTTCCAGACTCTCTCTCCTCCCTTAGCTGGTCTTCCAGGCTCTCTCCCCTCTCTTAGCTGGTCTTCCAGACTCTCTCTCCCCTCTCTTAGCTGGTCTTCCAGACTCTCTCTCCCCTCTCTTAGCTGGTCTTCCAGGCTCTCTCCCCTCTCTTAGCTGGTCTTCCAGACTCTCTCTCCCTCTCTTAGCTGGTCTTCCAGGCTCTCTCCCCTCTCTTAGCTGGTCTTCCAGGCTCTCTCTCCCCTCTCTTAGCTGGTCTTCCAGGCTCTCTCTCCCCTCCCTTAGCTGGTCTTCCAGACTCTCTCTCCTCCCTTAGCTGGTCTTCCAGGCTCTCTCCCC
Organism: Nansenia antarctica; assembly: GCF_963989245.1. Lineage (NCBI taxonomy): Eukaryota > Metazoa > Chordata > Actinopteri > Argentiniformes > Microstomatidae > Nansenia > Nansenia antarctica. The sequence goes on from NW_027663367.1 coordinate 13,128, forward strand.
TCTCTTAGCTGGTCTTCCAGACTCTCTCTCCTCTCTTAGCTGGTCTTCCAGACTCTCTCCCCTCTCTTAGCTGGTCTTCCAGGCTCTCTCCCCTCCCTTAGCTGGTCTTCCAGGCTCTCTCCCCTCCCTTAGCTGGTCTTCCAGACTCTCTCCCCTCTCTTAGCTGGTCTTCCAGGCTCTCTCTCCTCTCCCTTAGTTGGTCTTCCAGGCTCTCTCTCCTCCCTTAGCTGGTCTTCCAGACTCTCTCTCCCCCCTTAGCTGGTCTTCCAGACTCTCTCTCCTCTCTTAGCTGGTCTTCCAGACTCTCTCTCCCCCCTTAGCTGGTCTTCCAGACTCTCTCTCCTCCCTTAGCTGGTCTTCCAGACTCTCTCTCCTCTCTTAGCTGGTCTTCCAGGCTCTCTCCCCTCTCTTAGCTGGTCTTCCCCACAGCACAGAGAAGAGGAACCTGCAATAGAGCCCCCCCCCTCGCCTCTGGGACTCTACATGTGGAGATTGAGGCTGGTGGAGGTATAAATGGAAGGACGGGGCTCATTGTAATGGAATTAGGAATGGTAGCAAACCACACGTCGGATGTTGTCGATGTTGTTCATAAGGGGGATGACCTCAGACAGTAGCTTGTGTTCTCTTCATGCCTTTGTAACGAACATGTATACCCACTAGGAAAGGCCAAGGATTTCCATATACCCACTTAAAAATGTCAGAGGATACGTAACGGCGTTTTGTGACAGAACTTTCACACTTTCATTCATAAAATTCACCCTGTCTGTGTCACGAAGCACTTGACTTTTGGACCATTGGGACTGACTATAGCGTCATATACCATCAACGGGGGGAGATGCGACATGAAATATGTCAAAATGCAGCACTATCATGCACAGATCAGCCTTATAACATGTAATTTAGATATATATAACGTTAGACAGGAAACGCAGATTTATTTTTATGGCGTTCCGAAATGAACGACATGAGGCTGGGAGGGAAAACATCACAGTATACCCACTAGAAACAACTAGACTACACCACTGGGAACACACTATCCCAAAGGGCTCTTCAGAGTATCAGGGTTTAGAATACAGTAGCCAAACCGTGACTGTTGACATGCCGCGGTATTTGGGACACGTGGAGATTGTCTTGTCAAGGCGTGGTGGAGACAGAGGGACTAGACAGAGGACAGACAGAGGACAACAGAGGACGACGTTTTAGAATTTTATCGGTGATCAGGTTGTTGTAAAATGGAGCTGTTCCAAACTGTCAGTGAAGTATGCACGGCTATATGTCACTCTGGCTTAGAGCCGTTAAACAGCATGGTCAGGTCACAACGTTTCCTTCGAGAGAGAGGAGGTATGTGTGTGATTTTCTCTGACATTCAGAGATTAGTATGTCAAACCGACTAGTTTTGCCTGTCCGCAAAGCACAATTCAATGATCGAACACTCTTCAACAAAAATAACATGAAATTTCCCTCCAAAGAATTGCCGACAGAACAAGCTGCTCCGTTTAATAGATAGATAGACTTTATTTGTCATTGCTACAGTACAGGTACCAAACAACGAAATTTAGGAGGGGAGGCTCCCCTGGTGTTTAGGAAAGGAAAAAGAAACACATTTTAGAAAAAGCATAGATGCATAAAATCACAAGAAGGTAAGGAGCTGGTTTACATCAATAAAGGCTATGTACACAATCCACTGTACTATACTGCACAGATAGTCAACTAGGGTTGTCATATTGCACAAGAAATTATTTTTTCACATTATTTTAAAGTGTCACAGTTTGCAGGCTTGAAAATGTACATGTTTGTGCCTCAGCACTAGCTGCCATACAATCCGTCCGGACTGTCCTGGGCCCAGAACTTAGGCCTTTTCTGTGTTCAGGGC
>NW_027663367.1:20000-37500 GCF_963989245.1 Nansenia antarctica
GAACAGTCCATTCATCTCTCTCTCCTGTTCTAGAACAGTCTATTCATCTCTCCTTCCTGTTCTAGAACAGTCTATTCATCTCTCCCTCCTGTTCTAGAACAGTCCATTCATCTCTACCTCCTGTTCTAGAACAGTCTATTCATCTCTCCTTCCTGTTCTAGAACAGTCTATTCATCTCTCCCTCCTGTTCTAGAACAGTCTATTCATCTCTCTCTCTCCTGTTCTAGAACAGTCTGTTCATCTCTCCCTCCTGTTCTAGAACAGTCCATTCATCTCTCTCCCTCCTGTTCTAGAACAGTCCATTCATCTCTCTCTCCTGTTCTAGAACAGTCCATTCATCTCTCCCTCCTGTTCTAGAACAGTCCATTCATCTCTCTCTCCTGTTCTAGAACAGTCTATTCATCTCTACCTCCTGTTCTAGAACAGTCCATTCATCTCTCTCTCTCCTGTTCTAGAACAGTCTATTCATCTCTCCCTCTCCTGTTCTAGAACAGTCTATTCATCTCTCTCTCTCCTGTTCTAGAACAGTCTATTCATCTCTCCCTCCTGTTCTAGAACAGTCCATTCATCTCTCCCTCCTGTTCTAGAACAGTCCATTCATCTCTCCCTCCTGTTCTAGAACAGTCCATTCATCTCTCTCCCTCCTGTTCTAGAACAGTCCATTCATCTCTCTCTCCTGTTCTAGAACAGTCTATTCATCTCTCTCTCTCCTGTTCTAGAACAGTCCATTCATCTCTCTCTCCTGTTCTAGAACAGTCTATTCATCTCTCTCTCCTGTTCTAGAACAGTCTATTCATCTCTCTCTCCTGTTCTAGAACAGTCCATTCATCTCTCTACCTCCTGTTCTAGAACAGTCCATTCATCTCTCTCTCCTCTTCTAGAACAGTCTATTCATCTCTCTCTCTCCTGTTCTAGAACAGTCCATTCATCTCTCTCTCCTGTTCTAGAACAGTCTATTCATCTCTCCCTCTCCTGTTCTAGAACAGTCTATTCATCTCTCCTTCCTGTTCTAGAACAGTCCATTCATCTCTCTCTCCTGTTCTAGAACAGTCTATTCATCTCTCTCTCCTGTTCTAGAACAGTCTATTCATCTCTACCTCCTGTTCTAGAACAGTCCATTCATCTCTCCCTCCTGTTCTAGAACAGTCTATTCATCTCTCCCTCCTGTTCTAGAACAGTCCATTCATCTCTACCTCCTGTTCTAGAACAGTCTATTCATCTCTCTCTCCTGTTCTAGAACAGTCTATTCATCTCCCTCTCCTGTTCTAGAACAGTCCATTCATCTCTCCCTCCTGTTCTAGAACAGTCTATTCATCTCTCTCTCTCCTGTTCTAGAACAGTCTATTCATCTCTACCTCGTGTTCTAGAACAGTCTATTCATCTCTACCTCCTGTTCTAGAACAGTCTATTCATCTCTCTCTCCTGTTCTAGAACAGTCCATTCATCTCTCCCTCCTGTTCTAGAACAGTCCATTCATCTCTACCTCCTGTTCTAGAACAGTCCATTCATCTCTCCCTCCTGTTCTAGAACAGTCCATTCATCTCCCTCTCCTGTTCTAGAACAGTCTATTCATCTCTACCTCGTGTTCTAGAACAGTCTATTCATCTCTACCTCCTGTTCTAGAACAGTCTATTCATCTCTCTCTCCTGTTCTAGAACAGTCTATTCATCTCTCCCTCCTGTTCTAGAACAGTCTATTCATCTCTCTCTCTCCTGTTCTAGAACAGTCTATTCATCTCTCTCTCCTGTTATAGAACAGTCTATTCATCTCTCTACCTCCTGTTCTAGAACAGTCCATTCATCTCCCTCTCCTGTTCTAGAACAGTCTATTCATCTCTCTGTCCTGTTCTAGAACAGTCTATTCATCTCTCCCTCCTGTTCTAGAACAGTCCATTCATCTCTCCCTCCTGTTCTAGAACAGTCCATTCATCTCTCTCTCTCCTGTTTTAGAACAGTCCATTCATCTCTCTCTCTCCTGTTCTAGAACAGTCTATTCATCTCTCTCTCTCCTGTTCTAGAACAGTCCATTCATCTCTCCCTCCTGTTCTAGAACAGTCCATTCATCTCTCCCTCCTGTTCTAGAACAGTCCATTCATCTCTCCCTCTCCTGTTCTAGAACAGTCCATTCATCTCTCTCTCCTGTTCTAGAACAGTCTATTCATCTCTCCCTCCTGTTCTAGAACAGTCCATTCATCTCTCTCCCTCCTGTTCTAGAACAGTCTATTCATCTCTACCTCCTGTTCTAGAACAGTCCATTCATCTCTCTCTCCTGTTCTAGAACAGTCCATTCATCTCTACCTCCTGTTCTAGAACAGTCCATTCATCTCTCCCTCTCCTGTTCTAGAACAGTCTATTCATCTCTCTCTCCTGTTCTAGAACAGTCCATTCATCTCTCTCTCCTGTTCTAGAACAGTCTATTCATCTCTCTCTCCTGTTCTAGAACAGTCCATTCATCTCTCCCTCTCCTGTTCTAGAACAGTCTATTCATCTCTCCCTCTCCTGTTCTAGAACAGTCCATTCATCTCTCCCTCCTGTTCTAGAACAGTCTATTCATCTCTCTCTCTCCTGTTCTAGAACAGTCCATTCATCTCTCCCTCCTGTTCTAGAACAGTCCATTCATCTCTACCTCTTGTTCTAGAACAGTCTATTCATCTCTCCCTCGTGTTCTAGAACAGTCTATTCATCTCTCTCTCCTGTTCTAGAACAGTCTATTCATCTCTACCTCCTGTTCTAGAACAGTCTATTCATCTCTACCTCCTGTTCTAGAACAGTCTACTCATCTCTCTCTCCTGTTCTAGAACAGTCTATTCATCTCTCTCTCTCCTGTTCTAGAACAGTCTATTCATCTCTCCCTCCTGTTCTAGAACAGTCCATTCATCTCTCCCTCCTGTTCTAGAACAGTCCATTCATCTCTCTCTCCTGTTCTAGAACAGTCTATTCATCTCTCTCCTGTTCTAGAACAGTCTATTCATCTCTCTCTCCTGTTCTAGAACAGTCTATTCATCTCTCTCCCTCCTGTTCTAGAACAGTCCATTCATCTCTCTCTCCTGTTCTAGAACAGTCTATTCATCTCTCTACCTCCTGTTCTAGAACAGTCCATTCATCTCTCTCCCTCCTGTTCTAGAACAGTCCATTCATCTCTCCCTCCTGTTCTAGAACAGTCTATTCATCTCTACCTCCTGTTCTAGAACAGTCTATTCATCTCTCCCTCCTGTTCTAGAACAGTCTATTCATCTCTACTTCCTGTTCTAGAACAGTCCATTCATCTCTCTCTCCTGTTCTAGAACAGTCTATTCATCTCTCCCTCTTGTTCTAGAACAGTCTATTCATCTCTCCCTCTCCTGTTCTAGAACAGTCCATTCATCTCTCCCTCCTGTTCTAGAACAGTCCATTCATCTCTCTCTCCTGTTCTAGAACAGTCTATTCATCTCTCACTCTCCTGTTCTAGAACAGTCCATTCATCTCTCCCTCCTGTTCTAGAACAGTCCATTCATCTCTCTCTCCTGTTCTAGAACAGTCTATTCATCTCTCACTCTCCTGTTCTAGAACAGTCTATTCATCTCTCTCTCCTGTTCTAGAACAGTCCATTCATCTCTCCCTCCTGTTCTAGAACAGTCCATTCATCTCTCTCTCCTGTTCTAGAACAGTCCATTCATCACTCTCTCCTGTTCTAGAACAGTCCATTCATCTACCTCCTGTTCTAGAACAGTCCATTCATCTCTCTCCCTCCTGTTCTAGAACAGTCCATTCATCTCTCCCTCCTGTTCTAGAACAGTCTATTCATCTCTCCCTCGTGTTCTAGAACAGTCCATTCATCTCTCTCTCCTGTTCTAGAACAGTCCATTCATCACTCTCTCCTGTTCTAGAACAGTCCATTCATCTACCTCCTGTTCTAGAACAGTCCATTCATCTCTCTCCCTCCTGTTCTAGAACAGTCCATTCATCTCTCCCTCCTGTTCTAGAACAGTCTATTCATCTCTCCCTCGTGTTCTAGAACAGTCCATTCATCTCTCTCTCCTGTTCTAGAACAGTCTATTCATCTCTCCCTCTCCTGTTCTAGAACAGTCCATTCATCTCTCCCTCCTGTTCTAGAACAGTCTATTCATCTCTCTCTCTCCTGTTCTAGAACAGTCCATTCATCTCTCCCTCCTGTTCTAGAACAGTCCATTCATCTCTACCTCTTGTTCTAGAACAGTCTATTCATCTCTCCCTCGTGTTCTAGAACAGTCTATTCATCTCTCTCTCCTGTTCTAGAACAGTCTATTCATCTCTACCTCCTGTTCTAGAACAGTCTATTCATCTCTACCTCCTGTTCTAGAACAGTCTACTCATCTCTCTCTCCTGTTCTAGAACAGTCTATTCATCTCTCTCTCTCCTGTTCTAGAACAGTCTATTCATCTCTCCCTCCTGTTCTAGAACAGTCCATTCATCTCTCCCTCCTGTTCTAGAACAGTCCATTCATCTCTCTCTCCTGTTCTAGAACAGTCTATTCATCTCTCTCCCTCCTGTTCTAGAACAGTCTATTCATCTCTCTCTCCTGTTCTAGAACAGTCTATTCATCTCTCTCTCTCCTGTTCTAGAACAGTCCATTCATCTCTCTCTCTCTCCTGTTCTAGAACAGTCCGTTCATCTCTCTCTCTCCTGTTCTAGAACAGTCCATTCATCTCTCTCTCTCCTGTTCTAGAACAGTCTATTCATCTCTCTCTCTCCTGTTCTAGAACAGTCCATTCATCTCTCCCTCTCCTGTTCTAGAACAGTCCATTCATCTCTCTCTCTCTCCTGTTCTAGAACAGTCTATTCATCTCTACCTCCTGTTCTAGAACAGTCTATTCATCTCTCCCTCTCCTGTTCTAGAACAGTCCATTCATCTCTCCCTCCTGTTCTAGAACAGTCTATTCATCTCTCTCTCCTGTTCTAGAACAGTCCGTTCATCTCTCTCTCCTGTTCTAGAACAGTCTATTCATCTCTCTCTCCTGTTCTAGAACAGTCCATTCATCTCTCTCCCTCCTGTTCTAGAACAGTCCATTCATCTCTCCCTCCTGTTCTAGAACAGTCCATTCATCTCTCCCTCCTGTTCTAGAACAGTCCATTCATCTCTCTCTCTCCTGTTCTAGAACAGTCCATTCATCTCTCCCTCCTGTTCTAGAACAGTCTATTCATCTCTCTCCTGTTCTAGAACAGTCTATTCATCTCTACCTCCTGTTCTAGAACAGTCCATTCATCTCTCTCTCCTGTTCTAGAACAGTCCATTCATCTCTCCCTCTCCTGTTCTAGAACAGTCCATTCATCTCTCTCTCCTGTTCTAGAACAGTCCATTCATCTCTCTCTCCTGTTCTAGAACAGTCCATTCATCTCTCCCTCTCCTGTTCTAGAACAGTCCATTCATCTCTCCCTCCTGTTCTAGAACAGTCCATTCATCTCTCCCTCCTGTTCTAGAACAGTCCATTCATCTCTCCCTCTCCTGTTCTAGAACAGTCCATTCATCTCTCTCTCCTGTTCTAGAACAGTCCATTCATCTCTCCCTCTCCTGTTCTGGAACAGTCTATTCATCTCTCTCTCCTGTTCTAGAACAGTCTATTCATCTCTCCCTCCTGTTCTAGAACAGTCCATTCATCTCTCCCTCCTGTTCTAGAACAGTCTATTCATCTCTCCCTCCTGTTCTAGAACAGTCCATTCATCTCTCTACCTCCTGTTCTAGAACAGTCTATTCATCTCTCTCTCCTGTTCTAGAACAGTCCATTCATCTCTCTCTCCTGTTCTAGAACAGTCTATTCATCTCTCTCTCCTGTTCTAGAACAGTCTATTCATCTCTACCTCCTGTTCTAGAACAGTCTATTCATCTCTCTCTCTCCTGTTCTAGAACAGTCCATTCATCTCTCCCTCTTGTTCTAGAACAGTCTATTCATCTCTCTCTCTCCTGTTCTAGAACAGTCTATTCATCTCTCTCTCTCCTGTTCTAGAACAGTCTATTCATCTCTCCCTCCTGTTCTAGAACAGTCCATTCATCTCTACCTCCTGTTCTAGAACAGTCTATTCATCTCTCTCTCCTGTTCTAGAACAGTCTATTCATCTCTCTCTCCTGTTCTAGAACAGTCTATTCATCTCTCTCTCCTGTTCTAGAACAGTCCATTCATCTCTCCTTCCTGTTCTAGAACAGTCTATTCATCTCTCCCTCTCCTGTTCTAGAACAGTCCATTCATCTCTACCTCTCCTGTTCTAGAACAGTCCATTCATCTCTCCTTCCTGTTCTAGAACAGTCCATTCATCTCTCCCTCCTGTTCTAGAACAGTCCATTCATCTCTCTCTCCTGTTCTAGAACAGTCCATTCATCTCTCTCTCCTGTTCTAGAACAGTCTATTCATCTCTCTCTCCTGTTCTAGAACAGTCTATTCATCTCTCTCTCCTGTTCTAGAACAGTCCATTCATCTCTCTCCTGTTCTAGAACAGTCTATTCATCTCTACCTCTCCTGTTCTAGAACAGTCCATTCATCTCTCCTTCCTGTTCTAGAACAGTCCATTCATCTCTCTCTCTCCTGTTCTAGAACAGTCTATTCATCTCTCCCTCCTGTTCTAGAACAGTCCATTCATCTCTCTCTCCTGTTCTAGAACAGTCTATTCATCTCTCTCTCCTGTTCTAGAACAGTCCATTCATCTCTCTCTCTTGTTCTAGAACAGTCCATTCATCTCTCCTTCCTGTTCTAGAACAGTCTATTCATCTCTCCCTCCTGTTCTAGAACAGTCTATTCATCTCTCTCTCCTGTTCTAGAACAGTCCATTCATCTCTCCTTCCTGTTCTAGAACAGTCCATTCATCTCTCCCTCCTGTTCTAGAACAGTCCATTCATCTCTCTCCCTCCTGTTCTAGAACAGTCTATTCATCTCTCCCTCCTGTTCTAGAACAGTCCATTCATCTCTCTCCCTCCTGTTCTAGAACAGTCTATTCATCTCTACCACCTGTTCTAGAACAGTCCATTCATCTCTCTCTCCTGTTCTAGAACAGTCTATTCATCTCTACCACCTGTTCTAGAACAGTCTATTCATCTCTCCCTCTCCTGTTCTAGAACAGTCCATTCATCTCTCTCTCCTGTTCTAGAACAGTCTATTCATCTCTCTCTCCTGTTCTAGAACAGTCCATTCATCTCTCTCTCTCCTGTTCTAGAACAGTCTATTCATCTCTACCTCCTGTTCTAGAACAGTCTATTCATCTCTCCTTCCTGTTCTAGAACAGTCTATTCATCTCTCCCTCCTGTTCTAGAACAGTCCATTCATCTCTCTCTCCTGTTCTAGAACAGTCTATTCATCTCTCCCTCTCCTGTTCTAGAACAGTCTATTCATCTCTCTCTCCTGTTCTAGAACAGTCCATTCATCTCTCCCTCCTGTTCTAGAACAGTCTATTCATCTCTCTCCCTCTCCTGTTCTAGAACAGTCTATTCATCTCTCTCTCCTGTTCTAGAACAGTCCATTCATCTCTCCCTCCTGTTCTAGAACAGTCTATTCATCTCTCTCCCTCTCCTGTTCTAGAACAGTCTATTCATCTCTCTCTCCTGTTCTAGAACAGTCCATTCATCTCTCCCTCCTGTTCTAGAACAGTCTATTCATCTCTCTACCCCCTGTTCTAGAACAGTCCATTCATCTCTCTACCTCCTGTTCTAGAACAGTCCATTCATCTCTCTCTCCTGTTCTAGAACAGTCTATTCATCTCTCCTTCCTGTTCTAGAACAGTCTATTCATCTCTCCCTCCTGTTCTAGAACAGTCCATTCATCTCTACCTCCTGTTCTAGAACAGTCTATTCATCTCTCCTTCCTGTTCTAGAACAGTCTATTCATCTCTCCCTCCTGTTCTAGAACAGTCTATTCATCTCTCTCTCTCCTGTTCTAGAACAGTCTGTTCATCTCTCCCTCCTGTTCTAGAACAGTCCATTCATCTCTCTCCCTCCTGTTCTAGAACAGTCCATTCATCTCTCTCTCCTGTTCTAGAACAGTCCATTCATCTCTCCCTCCTGTTCTAGAACAGTCCATTCATCTCTCTCTCCTGTTCTAGAACAGTCTATTCATCTCTACCTCCTGTTCTAGAACAGTCCATTCATCTCTCTCTCTCCTGTTCTAGAACAGTCTATTCATCTCTCCCTCTCCTGTTCTAGAACAGTCTATTCATCTCTCTCTCTCCTGTTCTAGAACAGTCTATTCATCTCTCCCTCCTGTTCTAGAACAGTCCATTCATCTCTCCCTCCTGTTCTAGAACAGTCCATTCATCTCTCCCTCCTGTTCTAGAACAGTCCATTCATCTCTCTCCCTCCTGTTCTAGAACAGTCCATTCATCTCTCTCTCCTGTTCTAGAACAGTCTATTCATCTCTCTCTCTCCTGTTCTAGAACAGTCCATTCATCTCTCTCTCCTGTTCTAGAACAGTCTATTCATCTCTCTCTCCTGTTCTAGAACAGTCTATTCATCTCTCTCTCCTGTTCTAGAACAGTCCATTCATCTCTCTACCTCCTGTTCTAGAACAGTCCATTCATCTCTCTCTCCTCTTCTAGAACAGTCTATTCATCTCTCTCTCTCCTGTTCTAGAACAGTCCATTCATCTCTCTCTCCTGTTCTAGAACAGTCTATTCATCTCTCCCTCTCCTGTTCTAGAACAGTCTATTCATCTCTCCTTCCTGTTCTAGAACAGTCCATTCATCTCTCTCTCCTGTTCTAGAACAGTCTATTCATCTCTCTCTCCTGTTCTAGAACAGTCTATTCATCTCTACCTCCTGTTCTAGAACAGTCCATTCATCTCTCCCTCCTGTTCTAGAACAGTCTATTCATCTCTCCCTCCTGTTCTAGAACAGTCCATTCATCTCTACCTCCTGTTCTAGAACAGTCTATTCATCTCTCTCTCCTGTTCTAGAACAGTCTATTCATCTCCCTCTCCTGTTCTAGAACAGTCCATTCATCTCTCCCTCCTGTTCTAGAACAGTCTATTCATCTCTCTCTCTCCTGTTCTAGAACAGTCTATTCATCTCTACCTCGTGTTCTAGAACAGTCTATTCATCTCTACCTCCTGTTCTAGAACAGTCTATTCATCTCTCTCTCCTGTTCTAGAACAGTCCATTCATCTCTCCCTCCTGTTCTAGAACAGTCCATTCATCTCTACCTCCTGTTCTAGAACAGTCCATTCATCTCTCCCTCCTGTTCTAGAACAGTCCATTCATCTCCCTCTCCTGTTCTAGAACAGTCTATTCATCTCTACCTCGTGTTCTAGAACAGTCTATTCATCTCTACCTCCTGTTCTAGAACAGTCTATTCATCTCTCTCTCCTGTTCTAGAACAGTCTATTCATCTCTCCCTCCTGTTCTAGAACAGTCTATTCATCTCTCTCTCTCCTGTTCTAGAACAGTCTATTCATCTCTCTCTCCTGTTATAGAACAGTCTATTCATCTCTCTACCTCCTGTTCTAGAACAGTCCATTCATCTCTCCCTCCTGTTCTAGAACAGTCCATTCATCTCTCTCTCTCCTGTTTTAGAACAGTCCATTCATCTCTCTCTCTCCTGTTCTAGAACAGTCTATTCATCTCTCTCTCTCCTGTTCTAGAACAGTCCATTCATCTCTCCCTCCTGTTCTAGAACAGTCCATTCATCTCTCCCTCCTGTTCTAGAACAGTCCATTCATCTCTCCCTCTCCTGTTCTAGAACAGTCCATTCATCTCTCTCTCCTGTTCTAGAACAGTCTATTCATCTCTCCCTCCTGTTCTAGAACAGTCCATTCATCTCTCTCCCTCCTGTTCTAGAACAGTCTATTCATCTCTACCTCCTGTTCTAGAACAGTCCATTCATCTCTCTCTCCTGTTCTAGAACAGTCCATTCATCTCTACCTCCTGTTCTAGAACAGTCCATTCATCTCTCCCTCTCCTGTTCTAGAACAGTCTATTCATCTCTCTCTCCTGTTCTAGAACAGTCCATTCATCTCTCTCTCCTGTTCTAGAACAGTCTATTCATCTCTCTCTCCTGTTCTAGAACAGTCCATTCATCTCTCCCTCTCCTGTTCTAGAACAGTCTATTCATCTCTCCCTCTCCTGTTCTAGAACAGTCCATTCATCTCTCCCTCCTGTTCTAGAACAGTCTATTCATCTCTCTCTCTCCTGTTCTAGAACAGTCCATTCATCTCTCCCTCCTGTTCTAGAACAGTCCATTCATCTCTACCTCTTGTTCTAGAACAGTCTATTCATCTCTCCCTCGTGTTCTAGAACAGTCTATTCATCTCTCTCTCCTGTTCTAGAACAGTCTATTCATCTCTACCTCCTGTTCTAGAACAGTCTATTCATCTCTACCTCCTGTTCTAGAACAGTCTACTCATCTCTCTCTCCTGTTCTAGAACAGTCTATTCATCTCTCTCTCTCCTGTTCTAGAACAGTCTATTCATCTCTCCCTCCTGTTCTAGAACAGTCCATTCATCTCTCCCTCCTGTTCTAGAACAGTCCATTCATCTCTCTCTCCTGTTCTAGAACAGTCTATTCATCTCTCTCCTGTTCTAGAACAGTCTATTCATCTCTCTCTCCTGTTCTAGAACAGTCTATTCATCTCTCTCCCTCCTGTTCTAGAACAGTCCATTCATCTCTCTCTCCTGTTCTAGAACAGTCTATTCATCTCTCTACCTCCTGTTCTAGAACAGTCCATTCATCTCTCTCCCTCCTGTTCTAGAACAGTCCATTCATCTCTCTCTCTCCTGTTCTAGAACAGTCTATTCATCTCTCCCTCCTGTTCTAGAACAGTCTATTCATCTCTACCTCCTGTTCTAGAACAGTCTATTCATCTCTCCCTCCTGTTCTAGAACAGTCTATTCATCTCTACTTCCTGTTCTAGAACAGTCCATTCATCTCTCTCTCCTGTTCTAGAACAGTCTATTCATCTCTCCCTCTTGTTCTAGAACAGTCTATTCATCTCTCCCTCTCCTGTTCTAGAACAGTCCATTCATCTCTCCCTCCTGTTCTAGAACAGTCCATTCATCTCTCTCTCCTGTTCTAGAACAGTCTATTCATCTCTCACTCTCCTGTTCTAGAACAGTCCATTCATCTCTCCCTCCTGTTCTAGAACAGTCCATTCATCTCTCTCTCCTGTTCTAGAACAGTCTATTCATCTCTCACTCTCCTGTTCTAGAACAGTCTATTCATCTCTCTCTCCTGTTCTAGAACAGTCCATTCATCTCTCCCTCCTGTTCTAGAACAGTCCATTCATCTCTCTCTCCTGTTCTAGAACAGTCCATTCATCACTCTCTCCTGTTCTAGAACAGTCCATTCATCTACCTCCTGTTCTAGAACAGTCCATTCATCTCTCTCCCTCCTGTTCTAGAACAGTCCATTCATCTCTCCCTCCTGTTCTAGAACAGTCTATTCATCTCTCCCTCGTGTTCTAGAACAGTCCATTCATCTCTCTCTCCTGTTCTAGAACAGTCCATTCATCACTCTCTCCTGTTCTAGAACAGTCCATTCATCTACCTCCTGTTCTAGAACAGTCCATTCATCTCTCTCCCTCCTGTTCTAGAACAGTCCATTCATCTCTCCCTCCTGTTCTAGAACAGTCTATTCATCTCTCCCTCGTGTTCTAGAACAGTCCATTCATCTCTCTCTCCTGTTCTAGAACAGTCTATTCATCTCTCCCTCTCCTGTTCTAGAACAGTCCATTCATCTCTCCCTCCTGTTCTAGAACAGTCTATTCATCTCTCTCTCTCCTGTTCTAGAACAGTCCATTCATCTCTCCCTCCTGTTCTAGAACAGTCCATTCATCTCTACCTCTTGTTCTAGAACAGTCTATTCATCTCTCCCTCGTGTTCTAGAACAGTCTATTCATCTCTCTCTCCTGTTCTAGAACAGTCTATTCATCTCTACCTCCTGTTCTAGAACAGTCTATTCATCTCTACCTCCTGTTCTAGAACAGTCTACTCATCTCTCTCTCCTGTTCTAGAACAGTCTATTCATCTCTCTCTCTCCTGTTCTAGAACAGTCTATTCATCTCTCCCTCCTGTTCTAGAACAGTCCATTCATCTCTCCCTCCTGTTCTAGAACAGTCCATTCATCTCTCTCTCCTGTTCTAGAACAGTCTATTCATCTCTCTCCCTCCTGTTCTAGAACAGTCTATTCATCTCTCTCTCCTGTTCTAGAACAGTCTATTCATCTCTCTCTCTCCTGTTCTAGAACAGTCCATTCATCTCTCTCTCTCTCCTGTTCTAGAACAGTCCGTTCATCTCTCTCTCTCCTGTTCTAGAACAGTCCATTCATCTCTCTCTCTCCTGTTCTAGAACAGTCTATTCATCTCTCTCTCTCCTGTTCTAGAACAGTCCATTCATCTCTCCCTCTCCTGTTCTAGAACAGTCCATTCATCTCTCTCTCTCTCCTGTTCTAGAACAGTCTATTCATCTCTACCTCCTGTTCTAGAACAGTCTATTCATCTCTCCCTCTCCTGTTCTAGAACAGTCCATTCATCTCTCCCTCCTGTTCTAGAACAGTCTATTCATCTCTCTCTCCTGTTCTAGAACAGTCCGTTCATCTCTCTCTCCTGTTCTAGAACAGTCTATTCATCTCTCTCTCCTGTTCTAGAACAGTCCATTCATCTCTCTCCCTCCTGTTCTAGAACAGTCCATTCATCTCTCCCTCCTGTTCTAGAACAGTCCATTCATCTCTCCCTCCTGTTCTAGAACAGTCCATTCATCTCTCTCTCTCCTGTTCTAGAACAGTCCATTCATCTCTCCCTCCTGTTCTAGAACAGTCTATTCATCTCTCTCCTGTTCTAGAACAGTCTATTCATCTCTACCTCCTGTTCTAGAACAGTCCATTCATCTCTCTCTCCTGTTCTAGAACAGTCCATTCATCTCTCCCTCTCCTGTTCTAGAACAGTCCATTCATCTCTCTCTCCTGTTCTAGAACAGTCCATTCATCTCTCTCTCCTGTTCTAGAACAGTCCATTCATCTCTCCCTCTCCTGTTCTAGAACAGTCCATTCATCTCTCCCTCCTGTTCTAGAACAGTCCATTCATCTCTCCCTCCTGTTCTAGAACAGTCCATTCATCTCTCCCTCTCCTGTTCTAGAACAGTCCATTCATCTCTCTCTCCTGTTCTAGAACAGTCCATTCATCTCTCCCTCTCCTGTTCTGGAACAGTCTATTCATCTCTCTCTCCTGTTCTAGAACAGTCTATTCATCTCTCCCTCCTGTTCTAGAACAGTCCATTCATCTCTCCCTCCTGTTCTAGAACAGTCTATTCATCTCTCCCTCCTGTTCTAGAACAGTCCATTCATCTCTCTACCTCCTGTTCTAGAACAGTCTATTCATCTCTCTCTCCTGTTCTAGAACAGTCCATTCATCTCTCTCTCCTGTTCTAGAACAGTCTATTCATCTCTCTCTCCTGTTCTAGAACAGTCTATTCATCTCTACCTCCTGTTCTAGAACAGTCTATTCATCTCTCTCTCTCCTGTTCTAGAACAGTCCATTCATCTCTCCCTCTTGTTCTAGAACAGTCTATTCATCTCTCTCTCTCCTGTTCTAGAACAGTCTATTCATCTCTCTCTCTCCTGTTCTAGAACAGTCTATTCATCTCTCCCTCCTGTTCTAGAACAGTCCATTCATCTCTACCTCCTGTTCTAGAACAGTCTATTCATCTCTCTCTCCTGTTCTAGAACAGTCTATTCATCTCTCTCTCCTGTTCTAGAACAGTCTATTCATCTCTCTCTCCTGTTCTAGAACAGTCCATTCATCTCTCCTTCCTGTTCTAGAACAGTCTATTCATCTCTCCCTCTCCTGTTCTAGAACAGTCCATTCATCTCTACCTCTCCTGTTCTAGAACAGTCCATTCATCTCTCCTTCCTGTTCTAGAACAGTCCATTCATCTCTCCCTCCTGTTCTAGAACAGTCCATTCATCTCTCTCTCCTGTTCTAGAACAGTCCATTCATCTCTCTCTCCTGTTCTAGAACAGTCTATTCATCTCTCTCTCCTGTTCTAGAACAGTCTATTCATCTCTCTCTCCTGTTCTAGAACAGTCCATTCATCTCTCTCCTGTTCTAGAACAGTCTATTCATCTCTACCTCTCCTGTTCTAGAACAGTCCATTCATCTCTCCTTCCTGTTCTAGAACAGTCCATTCATCTCTCTCTCTCCTGTTCTAGAACAGTCTATTCATCTCTCCCTCCTGTTCTAGAACAGTCCATTCATCTCTCCCTCCTGTTCTAGAACAGTCCATTCATCTCTCCCTCCTGTTCTAGAACAGTCCATTCATCTCTCCTTCCTGTTCTAGAACAGTCCATTCATCTCTCTCTCTCCTGTTCTAGAACAGTCTATTCATCTCTCCCTCCTGTTCTAGAACAGTCTATTCATCTCTCCCTCCTGTTCTAGAACAGTCCATTCATCTCTCTCTCTCCTGTTCTAGAACAGTCTATTCATCTCTACCTCCTGTTCTAGAACAGTCTATTCATCTCTCTCTCCTGTTCTAGAACAGTCTATTCATCTCTCTCTCCTGTTCTAGAACAGTCTATTCATCTCTCTCCTTCCTGTTCTAGAACAGTCTATTCATCTCTCCCTCCTGTTCTAGAACAGTCCATTCATCTCTCTCTCCTGTTCTAGAACAGTCTATTCATCTCTCTCCCTCCTGTTCTAGAACAGTCTATTCATCTCTCTCTCCTGTTCTAGAACAGTCCATTCATCTCTCTCTCCTGTTCTAGAACAGTCCATTCATCTCTCTCTCTCCTGTTCTAGAACAGTCTATTCATCTCTCCCTCCTGTTCTAGAACAGTCTATTCATCTCTCTCCCTCCTGTTCTAGAACAGTCTATTCATCTCTCTCTCTCCTGTTCTAGAACAGTCCATTCATCTCTCTCTCCTGTTCTAGAACAGTCTATTCATCTCTCTACCTCCTGTTCTAGAACAGTCTATTCATCTCTACCTCCTGTTCTAGAACAGTCCATTCATCTCTCTCTCCTGTTCTAGAACAGTCTATTCATCTCTCCCTCTCCTGTTCTAGAACAGTCTATTCATCTCTCTCTACCTCCTGTTCTAGAACAGTCCATTCATCTCTCCCTCCTGTTCTAGAACAGTCTATTCATCTCTCTCTCCTGTTCTAGAACAGTCCATTCATCTCCCTCCTGTTCTAGAACAGTCCATTCATCTCTCTCTCCTGTTCTAGAACAGTCTATTCATCTCTACCTCCTGTTCTAGAACAGTCCATTCATCTCTCTCTCCTGTTCTAGAACAGTCCATTCATCTCTCTCCCTCCTGTTCTAGAACAGTCCGTTCATCTCTCTCTCTCCTGTTCTAGAACAGTCCATTCATCTCTCTCTCCTGTTCTAGAACAGTCTATTCATCTCTCTCCCTCCTGTTCTAGAACAGTCTATTCATCTCTCTCCCTCCTGTTCTAGAACAGTCTATTCATCTCTCCTCTCCTGTTCTAGAACAGTCTATTCATCTCTCTCTCTCTCCTGTTCTAGAACAGTCTATTCATCTCTACCTCTCCTGTTCTAGAACAGTCCATTCATCTCTCCCTCCTGTTCTAGAACAGTCTATTCATCTCTCTCTCTCTCCTGTTCTAGAACAGTCTATTCATCTCTACCTCTCCTGTTCTAGAACAGTCCATTCATCTCTCCCTCCTGTTCTAGAACAGTCCATTCATCTCTCCCTCTCCTGTTATAGAACAGTCTATTCATCTCTACCTCTCCTGTTCTAGAACAGTCCATTCATCTCTCCCTCCTGTTCTAGAACAGTCCATTCATCTCTACCTCTCCTGTTCTAGAACAGTCCATTCATCTCTACCTCCTGTTCTAGAACAGTCCATTCATCTCTACCTCTCCTGTTCTAGAACAGTCCATTCATCTCTCCCTCGTGTTCTAGAACAGTCCATTCATCTCTACCTCCACCTCCTACAGGCTATTCAGGCTGAGCAGTTCAGACCTCAGGCCCAGACATGAGGCTCCATGCAAATGACAGGCTGCACCAAACCCTCCATCCCTCCCTCCCTCTCTCCCTCCCTCCCTCTCTCCCACGGCAACAGAGGAGAAGCGGGTCAGATGAGTCATCCCAGCGTGTGACGTTCGCTGGCGTTCTAGAACCCTGCCGTCACACCCCCCTGACAGAGACCGCCTCTCCTGTCCCTCCCCCCGGCCGGGCCCACACCACCCCCAACCCCCAACACACTCCCTCCCTCCCTCCCCAACACACCACCCTCAACCCCCAACACACTCCTCCCTCCCTCCATACACCCCTCCCTCCCTCCCCCAACACACTCCTCCCTCCCTCCATACACCCCTCCCTCCCTCCCCCAACACACTCCTCCCTCCATACACCCCTCCCTCCCTCCCCAACACACTCCCTCCCTCCATACACCCCTCCCTCCCCCAACACACCCCTCCCTCCACACACCCCTTCCTCCCTCCCTCCCCCTCCCTCCCCCAACACACTCCCTCCCTCCCTCCACCCACCCCTCCCTCCCTCCCCCAACACACACCCCTTACTCCACACACCCCTCCCTCCCTCCCTCCCTCCATACACCCCTCCCTCCCTCCCTCCACCCACCCCCTCCCTCCCACCATACACCCCTCCCTCCCTCCCTCCATCCCTCCCTCCCCCAACACACACCCCTTACTCCACACACACCTCCCTCCATACACCCCTCCCTCCCTCCCCCAACACACTCCCTCCCTCCCTCCAACACACCCCTCCCTCCCTCCCTCCATACACACACCTCCCTCCCTCTGTCCACACACCCCTCCACTCCCTCCACGCATCCCTCCCTCCCTCCTTCCATCCCAGCCATGCACACGCTAACTCCCAACACACCCCTCAGTTCCTCCCTCCCTCCATCCAAACCACACACACCTCCCTCCCTCCAACCACACACCCCTCCCTCCCTCCCCTCCAGCCACACACCCAGCCTACACGCATGTCTCCCTACCCCTGGAGCTCTATAACTCACCCTGCCCCCCATCCGCTCTCCCACCCACCTCCCCACTGCTGACTGACTGGCTGGCTGGCTTGCTGACTGGCTGGCTGGCTGACTGGCTGACTGGCTGACTGGCTGACTGGCTGACTGGCTGACTGGCTGACTAACTGGCTGGCTGGCTGGCTGACTGGCTGGCTGACTGACTGGCTGACTGACTTACTGGCTGGCTGGGTGGCTGGCTGACTGACTGGCTGGCTTGCTGACTGGCTGGCTGGCTGACTGGCTGACTGGCTGACTGGCTGACTGGCTGACTGGCTGACTGGCTGACTAACTGGCTGGCTGGCTGGCTGACTGGCTGGCTGACTGACTGGCTGACTGACTTACTGGCTGGCTGGGTGGCTGGCTGACTGACTGGCTGGCTGACTGACTGGCTGGCTGGCAGGGGGAGCTACGGAAGAGGAACTGGGTCAACATGAGGTTAGTGTGTATAGAGCCATGCTGCTGCTACTGTGCCGGTAAACAAACCCGTATATCTACAGAGAGTAACAAAGACAGCGTGCCAGGCCTACAGACAACCAGACAGACAGACTACATCAAGACCGGTCCCTCA
>NW_027663367.1:42500-45471 GCF_963989245.1 Nansenia antarctica
CACACGGCGAGCGGCAGCCAGGACGCACGGAGGTGGTGGAGGTGATGGAGCTGGTGGAACAAAAATATGAGATAAAGAAAGAAAAGTTTTTCCCCGACATGTTTTAACTGTCTCGGTCACACAGAGGAGCGTGTCTCAGATGTATGTAGAGGGACTCCTAGGCTGGTAGACGCGATCGCTCTTGGAGGAGGAGGATGATCTATTCGCGACCGGTACGGGAATGATTCGGAGACGCCGGTAGAATAAAGGGCTACGATAGATAGTCAGTGTGGTGTGGTGGGAGTTTTCTATTGATAGAGACCCAAAGCTCACAAGCCTCTATCATCATAAAGGGGTCGACGATTTTTTTCTTCTTTTGTTCTTTTTTTCCATTTTTATACCACGTCTGCCTTGAGTGTTTTTTTTGTGTATTTGAAAGGGATCATATCATATTCATAATCATGGATCATTTCGCAGCTGAGTGCCTTGTGTCCATGTCCAGCCGGGCGATCGTCCATCCTAAACAGACCCGCCAGGAGTTCATCAGGACGGAGATGAAGGCGGCTAAGCCTGGAGGAGAGGAGAGGGACTCCGTGGGGGTGAAGGACTCCTCTCTGTTCGTGGTGGCCAGGATCCTAGCGGATTTACACCAGCAGACTCCGATCATCACCACCGATGTAGATCAGCAGACAGCGAAGATCAGAGACCCCAGAGAGACCCCCACCCCTGAGTGCGTCTTGTTGTCCCCCGGGGTCCCGGAGGTCGGACACGCCGCTGCCACACCTATCCGTGCCGGCGACCCCCCAGACCCCCACCGCGGGCAACGGAGCAAACGTGTCCGAGAACGAACCGCCGAGCCGCCCGAGTCATCATCATCAGCCCAGAAAAAGCACAAATGTCATTACTCAGGGTGCGAAAAAGTTTATGG
This sequence comes from Nansenia antarctica, assembly GCF_963989245.1. Classification (NCBI taxonomy): domain Eukaryota; kingdom Metazoa; phylum Chordata; class Actinopteri; order Argentiniformes; family Microstomatidae; genus Nansenia; species Nansenia antarctica. Next base: position 43,408 of record NW_027663367.1, read on the forward strand.
GAAATCGTCCCATCTCAAAGCTCATCTGAGGACGCACACAGGTTAGTTGGTTCATGGCCAAATGCCCCGTTGGTGTGGAGGTGTGGGTGGGTGGGCAGCCAGTAAGAAGTGTTGATCATTCTAGGTATTAGGATATGGATTTGTAGCCCTATGTGTCATAACACAATAACACCGTTATTTCTCTCACATTCAGTTGTTGGAGCCACGTAATTGTGAATGATCTTGGAGGTGTGAGTTGAGACCGGGCTGGGTGCAATGCCTCACGAATGCGAAACGTGTCACATAACATAAGGGCGCACACACAGTTATCTCCGCGTTTAATCATTACAGACAAGATCGCATATCTGCACACACAACAAACGTCCCGCCCCACAATTATTATCCATGCATTATTACTACATCTTCTGAAGTCAGGAGGGCTATACGGTTACTACAGCTGAACTGCTCTGTGCATTTAAATACTGCATCGTGAATAAGTTAACAGTCCCGTGGTCAAGTCCCCCCGGAGAACGAGCATTATGCATTATGGGGATGGAACTGGTGGAGTACTCGATACATGTACTCAAGTAGGTATGCACTAGAGGAATGTCTGTTAGTGTTACCCTGAGCCCTGGAGACAAATCAAACTTATTGATAGTTCCAGAGACAAAGCCAGGCAGCCCTATACGGACGGATGGAGCGAGAGAGACAGACAGACAGACAGACAGAGAGAGAGGGAGGGGAGGAGAGGGGAGGGGAGGGGATGGGAGGGGAGGGGGTTGGTAAGTTCTGCAGTAGTTCCGTGTTTGACTCTAAGCTCTTTGTTGTGATGTACCACACCCCTGCCAGACAGTCTGCCAGCTGATCTGGCCAGCAACAGACGCTGCTAGCTGAGCTCAGAGAGAGAGAGAGGCAGGAGAGACGGGAGAGGAGGGTGTGTGTGTGTGTGCGTGTGTGTGTGTGTGTGTATGTGTGTGTGTGTAGCTGAGCTCAGAGAGAGAGGCACAGGAAGAGGAGTGTGTGTGTGTCTGTGTGTGTGTGTGTGTGTGTGTAACTGAGCTCAGAAAAAGAGGGAGAAGAGATGGAAGAGATGGGTGTGTATGTGTGTATGTGTATGTGTGTGTGTGTGTGTGTGTTTGTGTACACATATGATGCTGAATGCAAGTTCTATCTAGACCATTATCCTGATGACCCTGTCTTCATCACTGACCCCCTGACCCCTAACCCCTCACAGATCTACCCTGCAACACCTGCACAATAGTGACCCCACAACAATGTCTGTATCTAGATCTACCCTGCAACACCTGCACAATAGTGACCCCACAACAATGTCTGTATCTAGATCTACCCTGCAACACCTGCACAATAGTGACTCCACAAGCACCTGTTGGGTTGCGTTCGTAAATTTGCTCGGAGAGCAAGTTCTACCGTGGAACGGTGGAAGACACGAGATGCAGGTGGTTCTTCTGATCCTCCAAACCCAGTAAAAACAAAGAGTTCAAAAACATCCTAAAGACGTCATCTGGACGTCCTAGAAAGGACTCTTTGTTTACTGGGGCGGCTGTGTCTCAGGAGGTAGAGCCTGATGATGAGGTCTAATGATCGCAGGGTTGGCGGATCGGCGGTTCGAGCCCCGGTTGGCACATGTCGAAGTGTCCTTGGGCAAGACACTGAACCCCAAATTGCTCCCAGTGAGCGGGCCGGCGCCTTGCATGATAGCTTGCCTACCTCGCCATTGGTGTGTGAATGTGTGTGTGAATGGGTGAATGAGAGGCCGTTGTAAAGCGCTATGGATAAAGGCGCTATATCAGTGCAGTCCATTACTGGGAAGCCCTCATGTGCTCATGTGGCGTGGAGACAAAGCAGGCGTCGTCGTCCCACAGTCATATGTGACAGCAGCAGCAGCTGGCGACAGCAGGAACCATTTTGGGAAATGTATTATTTACATTTAGAAGTAAAAGAAAGTCTGAATATTTGGGCCATGTCATCGTCTGGCTTGTTCCCGTTTTCCCCAGCTGCTGCTAGTCACATATCGTACAGACCAAAGGCTTCAGAAATGCGACGTTATGAGTCATGGTCGTACAC
>NW_027663366.1:0-7500 GCF_963989245.1 Nansenia antarctica
GAGACCAATGTCTTGATTCAATCAAGAAAGGAGAAAGTAAACAAGCACAGCAGGTTTAGAGTCTGCATGTCTCAGATGTGTTAAACGGACACACACTGTTCTGTCCTTCTCTCTCTCTCTCTCCTCCTCTCTCTCTCTATCTCTCTCTCTCTCCTATATATATCTCCCTCTCTCTCTCTCTATCTCTATCTCTCTCTCCCTCTCTCTCTCTCCTCTCTCTCTCTCTCTCCTCTCTCTCCCTCTCTCTCCCCCTCTCTCTCTCTCTCTCTCTCTCCTCTCTCTATATATATCTCCCTCTCTCTATCTAGTGTATCTCTATCTCTCGCTCTCTCTTCCCCCCCCCCCCCCTCTCTCTTCCTCTCTATATTTATCTCCCTCTATCTTTATCTATCTCTCACTCTCACTCTAGCTTTCTCTCTCCCTCTCTCTCTCTTTCCTCCTCTCTCTATATATATCTCCCTCTCTCTTTATCTATCTCTATCTCTCGCTCTCACTCTAGCTTTCTCTCTCTCTCTCTCTCTCTCGCTCTCTCTCCTCTCTCTCTCTATCTCTCTCCCCCTCTCCCTCTCCCTCTCTCTCTCTCCCTCTCCCTCTCTCTCTCCTCTCTTTCTCTATCTCTCTCTCCTCTCTCCCTATCTCTCTCTATCTCTCTGTCTTTCACACACACACACACACACACACACACACACACACACACACACACACCCAACACACTATTCTTCCCAAGGTGACTCCCTTTATCTGGTTCTGAGAGCATTTCTAGGTATTGTGTATGTGTATGTGTGTGTGTGTGTGTGTGTGTGTGTGTCTAGGTATTGTGTATGGGAGAACTTTATGTATAATGCTCATTAGAAGAATATGAAGGTATTCAAGTAAGTAAGTTAGAGTAAAACAACTAATACAATATAGAACACCTAGGGCCCTATTATGCACTTCTTAACTTGCCGTCTTAAGTCTTAATTAAGACGCACCGCCAGGTTAAGACCTACCGCCACCCTTATTATGCGCTTCATACGCGCTACTGCTATTATGCCGGTGTCGATAGGCGCCCACACATAAGACGTAATACTCCCGTGCATATATTACTCATTGTGGGAGTGTTCATATGTTAATGAAGTGCACTAGGCGCCCCTGCTATTATGCGATCTGACTTTGCTCCTAGCGCTAAGAAGTGGTTTGAAAAGTTCTTAAGTTTAGACTTCATGCACGTTTTGAAACACGAGCGCGCCTCCGCGGTTTGCGCATGCATGTGGGCACACATGAACACGCACGTGGCTCCACGGCAAGACGTCAATTACGGTCACAGTATAAATGCTTTATTTCAGAAGGGAGAGGCCAGCGCTGTACAGTATGTTGCCTCCGCATACTGTGCACATACAGTACGAGCATGCCGTGCGTAATATAATGACATCAACATCTGTCATTCCTGCAGTCTTCCAGCGACCCCTCTGTAATACTTCTCAACTCACAAGCGGAGGTATTGCCGTGTTTATTCAGAAAATAATCATGCACGAGCTTGTTACTTTCTTCTGCAGAGAAGCGCGCTGACCTCCTTCTCAGGACTTCCATAATAGCATAGCGCTAATGACTCAACGCAGCCGGTTCTTAAAGGGAATGGCACCTGGCACGCTGATTGGGTTGATTGAGAAGACGCCCAAAACACACCCATGACTAATTTCTTTGCTTAGCGCCGGGTTTTAGGCGCCCACTACCGCACGCATAATAGCAAAGTGGCCTTGACCACGCCTCCACGTCTTAAGTTTAGATCTACCGCCTCGTCTTATTGATGAAGTGCATAATAGGGCCCATAGGGTGTGATCTCATTGGTTCTCCTGACAAGCAGCTCCTGGTAGGAATACTAACGGTCCCTGGCACAGATTCATTCTCTTTACTTTCTTCTTTGTTCTGGTCAGAAGGTGTTTCCTGTCCTGTGTGTACACTAAACAGATGATATGATCTATCTTCATTTCTCTCTCTCTCTCTCTCTCTCTCTCTCTCTCTCTCTCGCTCTCTCTCTCTCTCTCTTTCTCTATCTCTCTCTCTCCTGTTTTCTCTCTTTCTCTCTCTCTCTCTCTCTCTCTCTCTCTCTCTCTCTCTCGCTCTCTCTCCTCTCTTTCTCCATCTCTCTCTCCCTATCTCTCTCTATCTCTCTGTCTTTCACACACACACACACACACACACACACACACACACACACACACGCGAGAAGAACGCCATTAAAATCTGGAGATATATTGGAAATGAGCGCCCCAGCCGCTCCACATATTTGATCTGTTCCACCACCAGCTCACCTGATTCAACTAATCAAGTACAAACCATAATTGCTTTGTACTTGATTTATCAGTACTTGATTAGTTGAATCAGGTGAGCTGGGGGTGGAACAGATCAAATATGTGGAGCGGCTGGGGGTCCCCGAGGAGAGGGTTGAGAAACACTGCTCTACCAGACCAGTTGAATAGCTTCTACGCCCGCTTTGAACTGAGCCACACTAACCTCCTAGAGAGAGCCCAACACCCCACAGACGGCACAACAGTCAGTGTTGCCAGATTGGTCTGATGTTTACCAACCCAATAAGTGCTCAAAATCCGCCCACATTGATAAAAAAAGCCTCAATTGGGCTGGAAAACTGCCCATCTGGCAACACTGACAACGGGGCGCTCCAGGCCATCGCCGAGGAAGACGTGGGTGAGGTTTTCAAGCGCATCGACATCCGCAAGGCAGCCAGGCCGTAATGGAATTCCAGGTCGGGTGTTTAAAGCGTTGGCAGAACAGCTGGCTGTGTGCCGGTGTCTTCACCACCATATTTCTGCCATCATCCTGGTACCGAAAAAGGGTAAGGTCACATGCCTAAACGCCTGGCGCCCTGTTGCTCTCACCCCCGTAGTGAGCAAACGCTTTGAGAAGATCGTCAGGGTCCTGGTCTGCGAGGAGCTGCCCCCCTCCCTGGACTCTCACTAATGTGCCTACCGGGACGCGACTACCCGAATCGCAACAGAGTTTAGACGAAACCACGCCCACTTCTGCATGACGTGCACGTCGCCCGCTGCGTTGCTATGGACACCGCAGCTCGTGGCTGTAACCCTAACCCTAACCATAGCTAGCATACATTTTCCTAACCCTAACCCTAACCCTAACCCTAACCCTAACCTTAACCCTAACCCTAACTGTGATCCAGCATCAACATCTCCCTCTCGCCTCCCTCACGCATCGTGTACGTCATATGCGGAAAGTGGCGTGGTTTCGTCTAAACTCTGTTGCGATTCGGGTACGGGCTACCGGGACAACAGATGGACAGATGACGCCATTGCCACGACACTCCACTCACCATCACCCACCTTGACAGGAGAAACTCCTATGTGAGGAGGCTGTTTGTAGACTAACAGTTCAGCATTCAACACCATAGTCCCCTCCAGACTCCACAGCAAGCTCAGGGAAGACCTAGGCATTGACTTCCTGTCGGACCGTAAACAAGTGGTGAAGATGGGCTCTAAGACCTCCGCCCCTCTGACCATCAGCACAGGAAACCCTCAAGGCTGTGTCCTGAGCCCCCTCCTATACTCCCTGTACACCCAGGACCTCACAGCTCCCAACACGGTAATCAAGTTCACCGCACAACGACACAACAGTGATTGGCCTGATCACCGACGGCGACGAGACGGCCTACAGCAGTGAAGTCAACCGCCTGGTTCAGACCAAGGAGCTGGTGCTGGACTTCAGGAAGAAGAGGCAGCCAGAAGACACCATCCCCACCATCATCACCGGGTCTGCTGTGGAGAAGAGGCAGCCAGAAGACACCATCCCCACCATCATCACTGTGGAGAGGGTCAACAGCATCAAGTTCCTGGGGGTTCACATCACCAACGACCTCACGTGGATGAACACCACCAATCAGGTGGTGGAAAAAGCACAACGTCGCCTCTTCCATTTCAGGCAGCTGAAAAAGTTGGGCTTAGGGCCTAAGATCCTTAGATTCTTCAGAGGCACAACCGAGAGCATGCTGACGGGTTGCATCACTGCTGTCAGGGGCGGCTGTGGCTCAGGAGGTAGAGCCGCCGTCGAATGATCGCAAGGTTGGCAGATCGGCGCTTCGAGCCCCGGCTGGCCACATGTCGAAGACACTAAACCCCAACCGGTATGTCAAAAACTCCCTCAGGATCATTAGGGACCCCAGCCACCCCAATCAGAAACAGTTCGAGCTACTGCCGTCGGGGAAACGGTCCCGAAGCCTTGGGGCTAAAACCCAGAGGCTGACAAACAGCTACTTACCCCCAAGCAACCAGGCTCCTGGGGAAATGCACTGGAAGGGTGCAAGGGTCTGCCACCCCTCAGCCAACCCCACACACACTGCGGAAATGTGTGTGTGGGGTTGGCTGAGGGGTGGCAGACCCTTGAAGCCACTGTAAAATCCAGCACTTTATTACTTTATCAATGTTGGGTTACTTTTTGACTTACTTACATTAGTTATTATTGTTGTGTTATTATTGTGTTTTGTATCTGAATGCTGCAATGTCAAGGTTGACAAAGCCAAACAATGTTACTCTTGTAAGATGTAATAAAAGTAATTCTGATTTTGATTCTCTCTCTCTCTCCCTCTCTCCCTCTCTCCCTCTCTACCTCTCCCATATCTATCATTTACCATTGAGGGTAGAATGTAACTTTTTTCTATGAAGTATTTGCCTTGTTATAAATATATTGTTGGGGTGGCTGTGGCACAGGAGGTCGAGCCACCATCTAATGATCGCAAGGTTGGCAGATCGGCGGGTCGAGCCCCGGCTGGCCACATGTCGATGTGTCTTTGGGCAAGACACTGAACCCCAAATTGCTCCCAGTGAACGGGCCAGCGCCTTGCATGGTAGCTTGCCGCCATTGGTGTGTGAATGTGTGTGTGAATGAGTGAATGAGAGGCCGTTGTAAAGCGCTTTGGATAAAGGCGCTATATAAGTGCAGTCCATTTACCATTTACCATAAAAGTGTACAGTATTATTAAAGCCTAATTTTGACCATTCATTACAAACCCAACACTTTGTTGCACAAATTACTATTACTGTTACTGTTAGTGTTACGCAAATGACTTGGAGTCAGATTATTAATATTAAGCCATGCTTTGATTAAGCCAAATTCCCTTGCCAAGCCTAATATAGTAACTGCCTGTTTATTAGATCCCACAAATGTTCAATATGATGAAATACTGATACTGATATGATCTTTATACTGATACTGGTTTCTACATTATTGGTCTGTCCACAGTAGCATTATTTAATGTAATTTCTCTCATTCTCTCTCTCTCTCTCTCTCTCTCTCTCTCTCTCTCTCTCTCTCTCTCTCTCTCTCTCTCTCTCTCTCTCTTGCACAGACACACACACACACACACACACACACACACACACACACACTGGCAATTCCGGCCGGATAACCCTATTAAGAAATGAGTGAAGATGATGACAATTGGATGTAATATCGGATGATGAGTCATCATATACAGTATATCAGTGGCTAATAAACAGTCATGTGACAGGCAGATAGGCAGGCAGGCAGGCAGGCAGGCAGACAGACAGACAGACAGGCAGGCAGGCAGGCAGGCAGGCAGGCAGGCAGGCAGACAGACAGACAGACAGACAGACAGACTGAAAGGCAGACAGACTGAAAGGCAGACAGGCAGACAGGCAGACAGGCAGACAGGCAGACAGGCAGACAGGCAGGCAGGCAGGCAGACAGGAATACAGGAGGCAAGAAGAGAGAGAATAAGAAGGAGAGAAGGAGTTAAGGGGAGAAAGAGGTAGGGAGGAGATGGAGGGAGGAGAGGGATTGAAGGAAGGGAGGGAGGGAGGAGAGGGAGGGAAGGGAGCAGAGCATGCATAATGGAGGAGTGGCAGTAATGGGCCCATTGGCCCCCCCAGGCCTGGGGACCCCCTAATAGACTGGCACAGGACCCCCAGCCCCCCCGGAATAGAATGCCTCTCATCTACCCACTGGGGGGGTTTGGAGCGGCTGTGGTGCAGGAGGTAGAGCCGGCGTCTAACGATTGCAAGGTCGGCAGATCGGCGGTTCGAACCCCAGCTGGCCATGTGTCGAGGTGTCCTTGGGCAAGACACTGAACCCCAAAATTGCTCCTGATGAAATGATGAGCGGGCCGGCGCCTTGCATGGCAGCTTGCCGCCATTGGTGAATTGTGAATATGTGTGTGAACGGGTGAATGAGAGGCCGTTGAAAAGCGCTATATAAGTGCAGGCCATTTATGGTGCTCGGGACTAGGCTTGGTCTATGATGTCATGTTTGATAATGTTGTGTGGGTACACAGATTGGTGTAACCTTGGATTGGAGCATTTGATTAATCGAATCATTGAATTGATCATTTGTGGTGGCATTACAGGTGGTGGCTAGAACTCTCTAGATCAGTGTTTCTCAACCCTCTCCTCGGGGCGCCCCAGCCGCTCCACATATTTGATCTGTTCCACCACCAGCACACCTGATTCAACTAATCAAGTACAAAGCAATTATGATTTGTACTTGATTAGTAGAATCAGGTGAGCTGGTGGTGGAACAGATCAAATATGTGGAGCGGCTGGGGCGCCCCGAGGAGAGGGTTGAGAAACACTGCGCTAGATCACTCTAGAAATGCTCCGGAACACTGAAGGAACACTCTAGAGCAGGGGTGGCCAACCCGCGGCTCGCGAGCCGCATGTGGCTCTTTGCCTGTCTCTGTGCGGCTCTTTAATCCATTCATTAAAAGTGCGTGGTTCGCTCTCTGTGTCTCAATAGGCGTCGTTTTGGTCTGGCAATTCATGGCACTCGCCATACCTGGCTTAACATTTTTTAAAATCTGAAACACGTTTAGTCATGTTGGTGATTTTATCCACTACACACAACGGTAACTCAAATCCTCCCGGCTCCATCTCTCCCCACCAGCCAGGCGCTGTAGTGGAGCGCAGGGTTGCCAGATGGGATTTGACAATTTCAAGCCCAACCAGTCTAAAAGCTGCCGAATCCACCCGTCCAGAGTGACCAAAAGTAGGCCTATCTGGCAACACTGGTGGAGCGGGACATCGGTTCCTCAATAAACAAGCCATGAGTAACGTTCATGTTAAAACCTTGTCCACGATTCTTGTTCATTCAGGTGGGTTAAACAAACCATATAAATGCCATTTACATAATGTTGGTTCAAATGTAACATATTAATGAACAAGTTCATGTCATGTTCTGTCAGTACAAACATGTTCTAATGTTATTTTAGTGAGTTCGCTAGTTAGCGAACATTAAAGATTACAAGAGCTAGTTTACGTATGTCAACAATGTCTCTATTCTCAATAATTTCAGTAATAATTGTACCAAATTGGGGCCAGTAACACTGACTTGTGTGTGAGTAAGTTATATGTGTGTGCAAGCATGTTTTTGATATTATCAATCGTCTCACTTTTACTAGTTGAGCTGGTAAAACAAATATGCCGGGGGAAAAAAGGAAAATGGACATAAAGACCTCTTTTGGTCAAAGGGCAGCAGAGA
>NW_027663366.1:12500-17500 GCF_963989245.1 Nansenia antarctica
ATACGACACTGTTTACCGTTTACTGTTCTTTTGAAACTCTTGTGTAATTTTTATTTTTTATTTATTTTTTGCTCACAGTCAGCTTCCCCACCTCTGCAGTTAAGGCTGCTCACACACACACACACAGACACACACACACACCGTTATTTCATTGCCTTGTTTATTTGTAATTTCACTTTATTTGGCAATGCAAATGGTTGTTTCCCAATAAAGATCTTAATTTAATTGAACTGAGAGAAAAAGAAAGAGATAGAGGTGGAGGGACAGAGATGTGTGTAGAGAGAGAGAGAGAGAGAGAGAGAAAGAAAGAAAGAAAGAGAGAGAGGTGGAGGGACAGAGATGTGGAGAGAGAGAGAGAGAGAGAAAGAAAGAATGAGAGAGAGGTGGAGGGACAGAGATGTGTAGAGAGAGAGAGAGAGAAAGAGAGGGAGAGAGAGAGAAAAAGAGACCGCTCTGCAGCCGAGGCCCAGTAGAAAGCGAGTCCCTGCTGCAGCTGAGCTGATCACATTAGACGTCTTCTGCTGAACATCATTTGTTCCAAACTTGATTTGGATTGTATTTTATTTTTGATATCTTTACTTTCTAAATCTCAGCAGCCAGCAGAGGTGGTTGGGGAGGCGTTTGGGGCTGACCATTACTTTCAAGTAGGGAGGGGCTGTTCCCTTTGCTGCCTGGTAGGCCAGCTACCAGGGCCTTGAATCTGATTACTAATTAATTAATTAATTATCCTAATTACATCTGGTTAGAAATCAATAAAGACCAGATGTAATTACTCCTAATTAATTAGACATTTAAATGTCTTCCTGTGTGGCTCCCCCTATAGAATCTTAATGAAGACAGCGTCTCCACCCTAGAGGGACAGATCCATTCCCAGGGTCGGGGACAGTAATAGATCTGACAGTATAGACAGTAATAGATGTAACAGTCTGTGGCCACCTAAACGCCAGAACTGGACAAGAACCTGACCCTCTCAGCACACAGGGGGACAGACACCACTAGAAAGTAGTGCAGTGTTCTAGAGTGTTCCTGAAGTGTTCTAGAGTGTTCCTGCGGTGTTCTAGAGTGTTCCTGCAGTGTTCTAGAGTGTTCCTGTGGTGTTCTAGAGTGTTCCTGCAGTGTTCTAGAGTGTTCCTGTGGTGTTCTAGAGTGTTCTAGAGTGTTCCTGTGGTGTTCTAGAGTGTTCTAGAGTGTTCCTGCGGTGTTCTAGAGTGTTCCTGCAGTGTTCTAGAGTGTTCCTGCAGTGTTCTAGAGTGTTCCTGTGGTGTTCTAGAGTGTTCTAGAGTGTTCCTGCGGTGTTCTAGAGTGTTCCTGCAGTGTTCTAGAGTGTTCCTGCAGTGTTCTAGAGTGTTCCTGTGGTGTTCTAGAGTGTTCCTGCAGTGTTCTAGAGTGTTCCTGCAGTGTTCTAGAGTGTTCCTGTGGTGTTCTAGAGTGTTCCTGCAGTGTTCTAGAGTGTTCCTGCAGTGTTCCAGAGTGTTCCTGCGGTGTTCTAGAGTGTTCCTGCAGTGTTCTAGAGTGTTCCTGCGGTGTTCTAGAGTGTTCCTGCAGTGTTCTAGAGTGTTCCTGTGGTGTTCTAGAGTGTTCCTGCAGTGTTCTAGAGTGTTCCTGCAGTGTTCTAGAGTGTTCCTGCGGTGTTCTAGAGTGTTCCTGCAGTGTTCTAGAGTGTTCCTGCGGTGTTCTAGAGTGTTCCTGTGGTGTTCTAGAGTGTTCCTGAAGTGTTCTAGAGTGTTCCTGCGGTGTTCTAGAGTGTTCCTGCAGTGTTCTAGAGTGTTCCTGCGGTGTTCTAGAGTGTTCCTGAAGTGTTCTAGAGTGTTCCTGCGGTGTTCTAGAGTGTTCCTGCAGTGTTCTAGAGTGTTCCTGTGGTGTTCTAGAGTGTTCCTGCAGTGTTCTAGAGTGTTCCTGTGGTGTTCTAGAGTGTTCTAGAGTGTTCCTGTGGTGTTCTAGAGTGTTCTAGAGTGTTCCTGCGGTGTTCTAGAGTGTTCCTGCAGTGTTCTAGAGTGTTCCTGCAGTGTTCTAGAGTGTTCCTGTGGTGTTCTAGAGTGTTCCTGCAGTGTTCTAGAGTGTTCCTGCAGTGTTCTAGAGTGTTCCTGCAGTGTTCTAGAGTGTTCCTGCAGTGTTCTAGAGTGTTCCTGCAGTGTTCCAGAGTGTTCCTGCGGTGTTCTAGAGTGTTCCTGCAGTGTTCTAGAGTGTTCCTGCGGTGTTCTAGAGTGTTCCTGCAGTGTTCTAGAGTGTTCCTGTGGTGTTCTAGAGTGTTCCTGCAGTGTTCTAGAGTGTTCCTGCAATGTTCTAGAGTGTTCCTGCAGTGTTATAGAGTGTTCCTGCAGTGTTCTAGAGTGTTCCTGCAGTGTTCTAGAGTGTTCAGCTTTTTACCTACTAAAAGAGCCGCCTCAGGGGGGTCAGATGACCCTCTTTACAATGCTAAGCTGCTATTTACACATTTAAGTAGCCTGCTTCCTACACAGAAAAACTAGCAAACTAGCTTTATACTAGCTTATCCTGATGTGATTTTTGTGAAACGTAAGGACACTGGGTGGTAGAACGCACCGATCTAGGAAAAGTCATGAAAGGAGGGTCCTGAAATTTGATCGAGTGCAAAGATCAGAACATTTTTCTTTACTCCCTCGTGGCTGTTCTAGTGCTGGGAGGGTGGCGACTCTACAGGAGATAGAAGCAGGAGATGGAGGAGGGTGGTGACTGAGGGTGGTGGTGGTGGAGGAGGGTGGTGACTCTACAGGAGATAGAAGCAGGAGATTGAGGCTAATCAGCCGGAGTTCCTCCCAGCCTCTCTCAGCGGCGTGTTTTTGTATCAGACAGCGTTCCTCATCCCTCCCCCAGACTGTGACACACGTTTACGCACATTTTACATTTACATTTTTGCTTTTATCCGAGCACATTGTGTCTAAAGTAAGTGAATCATCCATAGTCATCATCAGAAAAATGAGGGATTTGAGGACCAGGTGGCATTGATAGTCACGATGTCAGAGAAAGGAAGGATTGTTTTTTTTTTATTAACAGTTGAGGGGTACAGAGGGGTAGTGGGGGTGAAGAGCTCATTAGGAGGGATGGTCAAGATGTACCCCGTGTGTGTGCACGTGTGTGTGTGTGTGTGTGTGCACGTGTGTGTGTGTGTGTGTGTGTGTGTTCATGTAACCCACTTCATACTGCTCTTGAGTGTGTGTGTGTGTGTGTGTGTGTGTGCCTGCGCGTGTGTGTGTGTGTATCTAGCCTTCAAAGGGAACTAAGAGACAGTGTGTGTGGTGGTGTTAGCCACACAGAGGTAGAGGCTGGTGGAGGTAGAAACAGCAGTGGAGGCTGGTGGAGGTAGGAACAGAGGTAGAGGCTGGTGGAGGTAGGAACAGAGGTAGAGGCTGGTGGAGGTAGAAACAGAGGTAGAGGCTGGTGGAGGTAGAAACAGAGGTAGAGGCTGGTGGAGGTAGGAACAGAGGTAGAGGCTGGTGGAGGTAGAAACAGCAGTGGAGGCTGGTGGAGGTAGAAACAGCAGTGGAGGCTGGTGGAGGTAGAAACAGAGGTAGAGGCTGGTGGAGGTAGAAACAGAGGTAGAGGCTGGTGGAGGTAGAAACAGAGGTAGAGGCTGGTGGAGGTAGAAACAGCAGTGGAGGCTGGTGGAGGTAGAAACAGAGGTAGAGGCTGGTGGAGGTAGAAACAGCAGTGGAGGCTGGTGGAGGTAGGAACAGAGGTAGAGGCTGGTGGAGGTAGAAACAGAGGTAGAGGCTGGTGGAGGTAGAAACAGAGGTAGAGGCTGGTGGAGGTAGAAACAGCAGTGGAGGCTGGTGGAGGTAGAAACAGCAGTGGAGGCTGGTGGAGGTAGGAACAGAGGTAGAGGCTGGTGGAGGTAGGAACAGAGGTAGAGGCTGGTGGAGGTAGGAACAGAGGTAGAGGCTGGTGGAGGTAGAAACAGAGGTAGAGGCTGGTGGAGGTAGAAACAGAGGTAGAGGCTGGTGGAGGTAGGAACAGAGGTAGAGGCTGGTGGAGGTAGAAACAGCAGTGGAGGCTGGTGGAGGTAGAAACAGCAGTGGAGGCTGGTGGAGGTAGAAACAGAGGTAGAGGCTGGTGGAGGTAGAAACAGAGGTAGAGGCTGGTGGAGGTAGAAACAGAGGTAGAGGCTGGTGGAGGTAGAAACAGCAGTGGAGGCTGGTGGAGGTAGGAACAGAGGTAGAGGCTGGTGGGGGTAGAAACAGCAGTGGAGGCTGGTGGAGGTAGAAACAGAGGTAGAGGCTGGTGGAGGTAGAAACAGAGGTAGAGGCTGGTGGAGGTAGAAACAGCAGTGGAGGCTGGTGGACGTAGAAACAGAGGTAGAGGCTGGTGGAGGTAGAAACAGCAGTAGAGGCTGGTGGGGGTAGAAACAGAGGTAGAGGCTGGTGGAGGTAGAAACAGAGGTAGAGGCTGGTGGAGGTAGAAACAGAGGTAGAGGCTGGTGGAGGTAGAAACAGCAGTAGAGGCTGGTGGGGGTAGAAACAGCAGTGGAGGCTGGTGGAGGTAGAAACAGAGGTAGAGGCTGGTGGAGGTAGAAACAGAGGTAGAGGCTGGTGGAGGTAGAAACAGCAGTAGAGGCTGGTGGACGTAGAAACAGCAGTGTAGGCTGGTGGAGTTAGAAACAGAGGTAGAGGCTGGTGCAGGTAGAAACAGAGGTAGAGGCTAGTGGAGGTAGAAACAGAGGTAGAGGCTGGTGGAGGTAGAAACAGCAGTGGAGGCTGGTGGATGTAGAAACAGAGGTAGAGGCTGGTGGAGGTAGAAACAGCAGTAGAGGCTGGTGGGGGTAGAAACAGAGGTAGAGGCTGGTGGGGGTAGAAACAGCAGTGGAGGCTGGTGGAGGTAGAAACAGAGGTAGAGGCTGGTGGAGGTAGAAACAGAGGTAGAGGCTGGTGGAGGTAGAAACAGAGGTAGAGGCTGGTGGAGGTAGAAACAGAGGTAGAGGCTGGTGGACGTAGAAACAGAGGTAGAGGCTGGTGGAGGTAGAAACAGAGGTAGAGGCTGGTGGACGT
>NW_027663366.1:27500-37500 GCF_963989245.1 Nansenia antarctica
CGGATGCTCCTTTTTTCCCCTCTCTATTCCATACTGTTCAGCTCCAGCACCGAGGCTGGGTCTGATAAGGGATGAGCGGCGGTGGTATTTTCACTATTTTGAAATCCACTCCCTTAAAAAAGAAATTAAACGAATTCTTTGCAAGTCTCCTTCAGAGCATTCCGCTACCTCTCTGTAGCACACAGGTCCATATGCTGGAGGTGGGAAGCCTTGACTGCTATCTCTGTGTCTGTGTGTCTCTCTCTCTCTCTCTCTCTCTCTCTTTCTTTCTTTCTCGCTCTCTCTCTCCCTCTACTCTCTCTCTCTCACATGCTGTCTCGCTTCTTATCTCTCTCTCTCTCTCCCTCTCCACCTCTCCCTCCCTCTCCACCTCTCTCTCTCTCTCTCCCCTCCACCTCTCTCTCTCTTTATCTCTCTCTCCCTCTCCACCTCTCTCTCTCTTTATCTCTCTCTCTCCCTCTCCACCTCTCTCTCTCTCTCTCCCTCTCCACCTCTCTCCCTCTCCCCCCCACCTCTTTCTCTCTCTCTCTCCCTCCCCCCCACCTCTTTCTCTCTCCCTTCCCACCTCTCTCTTTCTCCACCCCCCTCTCTCTCTCCCTCTCCACCTCTCTCTTTCTCCACCCCCTCTCTCTCTCTCTCCACTCCCTCTCTCTTTCGCTCTCTCTGTCATTGCCCTGTGCCTCTCTTGTTAAGGCTCATCAGGTAAAGGACAACATTAGCATCTCATAACGACCTGCTTCATATGTGTTCCAGGCAGCTGATTGGTCAGGAAGGGTCAAGGCTGGTGGAGGCTGGTGGAGGTGGTGGAGGTGGAGGAGGTGGAGGAGGTGGAGGAGGTGGAGGAGGAGATGGATGTGGAGATGGTGGAGGTGGAGGAGGTGGTGGAGGTGATGGAGGTGGAGGAGGTGGAGGAGGTGGTGGAGGTGGTGGAGGTGATGGAGGTGGTGGAGGTGGAGGAGGTGATGGAGGTGGTCGAGGTAGAGGAGGCTGGAGGAGGCTGGTGGAGGCTGGAGGAAGTGATGGAGGTGATGGAGGCTGGTGGAGGTGGTGGAGGTGGAGGTGGAGGAGGCTGGTGGAGGCTGGAGGAGGCTGGTGGAGGCTGGTGGAGGTGGGACTCATTGGAAAAGCATGGAACCGAATGAGAAATGTGATACATTCTAATGCTTTGGTCTACATATGGATCTGATGTAATGATCAGACTTTTCTGTAACGTGAATACATTTCCGCGTTGTTGAAAATCAACGACACACTCGCTAGTCAACTAACACAGCTTGTTTCGTGAGCCTGCTGACATTGTAAAGTATTGTTATAGTTAACTAGGTAGCAGTGGGGATTACTCACCCAATCCATTACGTTGCAGTATTTTGGCTTGACTAGCGAGTTTGTGTTGTGATTCTCCACCACGTTAAAACGTAGGTCCGTGTTTCAAAAGAAAAGTCCGAACATTTTGATTGGTTGCTGACATGCGGACCAAAAGACTAGAACGTGTCACAAAAGGCATCAAATACATAAGGAATGGTATCAAACGTGTCGTCGTTTGTGTTTGACACCATTCCTCATTCTGTTCCATCCTCCGATTTCTACCTCCACCGGGCTCTAATGTATACTCATTGTGAATGTGACTGCAATACCGTATGAATATACTGTGTCTGTAGATTACAGTTTTTTACGGTCGCTAAGTCACAGTGTTCAATACTGAAGCCACAGAGTCACAACTCTTCATACAGTGCTGCATTAGTAACATAATGTTGGCCAATCACTTCATTCATGTCTCAAAAGAAGCTCGTTCAACCAGACACTGGCAACAATGTTCACTCAGAAGCATACACTGTCATTCATAACATTCTGACTTACAAAACACTAACAGGGAGCATTACATAGTTTGAATGATTTTCACAAGAATGAATATTTCATTATAAAAATGGTTTGATTTATAGTAATCATAGACAGAATAGTTGACTGTAAAACTGTAAAGTATTAGGCAACAAGAATGAATCAGAAACGGCACAATTTGCTTCTATCCTTTAGTGTTTTTATTTTTTCAGTATCTTTGCAGAAAGTAAGTTACAGTAAGTAAGTCACTTACAAGTTACTTGTGTAAAATGAAAAGTGAAAAATAAAAAGTTCAAACACACAACAAAAAATTAATTCCAGGGCAATACAATACAATAGAAATTACAAAATGTCTCACTCCTGAGGGTTCTGGTCTGCATCTGGCCACAGATTCTCATCGACATCACATCTAATGTGTTCCCTGGCAATACATCTTGGGAAGTATCTCCTGGAATGTCGGATCCAACCCTGGCAGTCTTGAGGAGTCGTATCCTCACACCCTGCATTCATGGCATCCAGTAATCCCATCTAGTCATGAGGATGGTGGTCATACACTCTCCACCTCCACGCAGAGAAAAACTCCTCTCTGGGGTTTAGGAAGGGGGAGTATGGAGGCAGGTATTTCACCATCATCCTGGGATGAGCAGCAAACCAGAGTGTGACTGCAGCAGAGCGGTGGAAGGCCACATTAGCCCACACAACTACAAAGGTAGGGTTTGCTGCTCCCTCCTCTGCTGGCACAAGTAGTCTGTGGAAGTCTTCCAGAAAGGCAATGAGCCTCTGTATTGTATGGGCCAATCAGTGGTGAGTGTAAAAGGACACCTTCATTAGACAGTGCTGCGCACATGGTGATGTTGGCTCCCCTCTGGCCTGGGACGTCCATGGTTGCCCTCTGTCCAATGATATTCCTCCCTCTGCGACGTGTTTTTGCCAGGTTGAAGCCAGCTTCGTCCACATAGAAGAAGGTGTGCGCTGTTGGCCTGGCTTCCATCTCCATTACTGTTACGATCAGATAGGGAACCCAAGTGCAGACACAGACCAGAGACTGATTGAAGTAAATAAGGTATATTTATTTAAGGACTGAGGCAGGGGGAGTAGTCGGCAGGCAGGCAGGGGTCTAGGCAGGGGGAGTAGTCGGCAGCGAGACTGGTAGGGCAGGAGGGCAGGTAGGGCAGGAGGGCAGGCGAGTAGGGAGCAGGACTGGTGGGGCAGGCAGGCGGGCAAGTAGGGCAGGCAGGCGGGTAGGAGGAGGGCAGGTAGGCAGGAGGGCAGGCAGGCAGGAGGGCAGGCAGGAGGGCAGGAGGGCAGGCAGGAGGGCAGGAGGGCAAGTAACAGGAGTCAGGCTGAACAGACTGCAGGCACAGGGAATAAGGGTTTAGGGTACAAAGCGGACCGACAGAACAGAATTATAGCAAGGCTGGAAGCGTGACTAACAGGGGAACTGAAGTTATGATCCGGCCACGTAGTGAAGGCTGGACCGGGTCTTTATGGAGGGCTAACGATGAGGTAATTGTGAACAGCCGGACAAAACGCGCATCTGAAGCCACTCCTGCCAATTAGAGGGAGAGAGGGAGAGAGGCACTGCCCACTACCTCGAGGTACTCTGAATTACACTCTGAAATACAGAAGATTTTACATTACATTATGCATAGCTAGCGGTGTATGTATACCTTGTTTGGTTATTGAACAGCCATCGTACTGTACCTGGACATATTGATACCGTAGATCTTTCACACGTACACTGTTCCTCTCAAAGGGTACAGTGTACAACTGTTTCATTCTGATATGGTGTTTGGACAACACTCTGGAAATTGTTGTTGTGCTGATTGTATGCACGTTGGGAAAGGTGTTGTTGTCTGCAATCACTCTTTCTCTGATGTCCCTCAGTTTTATGGCATTCTTTTCAATCACCATATCAACAACAGCAGTTTCCTGGGCATCAGTCAATATTCTGCCTCTTCCTCCTGAGTGAGGCAACCTTTGGATCCTAGTGTAAAACACAAAACAATATCAATATATTTCAAAATGTCATGTAACAATGTCAATATATTGTATAGCCCTAGTACTGTAACGTGTCATTCAATTATCGTTGAAGGATGCACATCTCACCTGTTGCTTTCCCGAAAGATACGTATTATTGATGCAACTGTTGTGCGCTCCAGATTTGGTTGCACCCTTAAACCTGCCTCTCTCAAAGAGAGACCATGGTTGATGACATGGTCAATAATTGTGACCCTAATCTCATCAGAGACCTGTACTCTTGGTCTTCCTCTCCCTGGTTGTCCTCCATCTCCTCTCCCTGGTTGTCCTTCACGCATTCTCACTCTCCCTGCCAGTCCACGTCCACGTCCACGTCCACGTCCACGTCCACGTCCACGTCCACGTCCACGTCCACGTCCACGTCCACGTCTTCCTTGATCCATTTCTCCTACTACTACAACTACTCATTCTGTAGCTGTTCCCTTTTATATGTTTGGTAGTCTAACGAGACACCAGGGTAGTTGAACTGAAATTGTAATCAGCTGTGTTTGAACTAATTAGTCTATTTCATTTCATTGTATAAATTGTTTCTAGACATTTCAATGTGATTACTGCAAAATTGCACCAAATAATTCAGTTTTGAACGTGTTCTTCACAGTTTTGAACACAGTGGTTTAACAACGAAAACATGTGTTGCAAATACATAGTATTTTGCAGGTGGGGGAGTTTGAATGAGAGAAGTGTAATGGCATTTGGAGAACGTAGTCATTGAATGCATTCTGTATGAAAGCAATGCACAAATCACAGAGAAAGAGTCACAGTTTTGTTCGCATGGGTTTCTGCTCTGCTGACTGTATGAAGAGTTGTGAATCTGTGGTTTCAGTATTGAACACTGTGACTTAGCGACTGTAAAAAACTGTAATAGGCAGGACTGTTTCATCCACATTGGTGTGTACCTGGCTTTGTGTGTGTATGTGTGTGTGTGTGTGTGTACCTGTCTTTGTGTATGTGTGTGTGTGTGTGTGTGTGTGTGTGTGTGTGTTCACAGCTCAGCAGCTGACAGTCACCCTGCCTTGGTAGAGCTGTGTGAGTGTGTGTGTGTGTGTGTGTGTGTGTGTGTGTGTGTTCACAGCTCAGCAGCTGACAGTCACCCTGCCCTGGTAGAGCCTCATGCTCCGTTCATTTCCAACAGCGTTAGTCTGACTTCCTCCTACACACCACAGACCTGCTCCTACTGTCTTCTGTGTGTGTGTGTGTGTGTGTGTGTGTGTGTGTGTGTGCGTGTGTTTGTGTGTGTGTGTGTGTGTGTGTGTGTGCGCGCGTGTGTGTGTGTGTGTGTGTGTGTGTGTGTGTGTGCGCGCGTGTGTGTGTGTGTGTGTGTGTGTGTGTGTGCGCGCGTGTGTGTGTGTGTGTGTGTGTGTGTTAATGGAGTTGTGTCTCTAACCGTCAGACCCTCTCCTGTGCCCCGTGTCTCTGCAGCATCCTGGCCACGGCGGGGGCTCACATGAACATCCCCGTGGACCTGCGGACCCTCAGGGCCGTGCGCGTGCTGAGACCCCTCAAACTGGTCTCTGGGATCCCTAGTGAGTATGCCTGAATAATGCCTGAATGATAATAATCAGGGGTGCACCTTTTAGCTGTTTTAGCCGTTTTAGCCGTTTTTACCTCAAAATAGGTCAAACATTTTCATAAATGTTCTTTGTTTTCAGGCAAAAAACTGGTGGGCCATCACCAGTTTGCATCCTTAATAATAATAATAATAATAATAATAATAATAATAATAATACAAAAATAAAAATATTCTATTTATTTAACCTTTATTTAACCAGGTCGGTCCCATTGAGACACAATTATCTCTTTTCTGAGGGAAGTCTGGCCAAGACAGCAGCTCAAACATTAACACGTTTAAACAGTTAAATCAAACAGCACAATTACACAATACAACAGCACCAGATCAACAACAACAAATAGACTAAATACAATTTGATCAGAGCAATAGTATAAAACAATGGGACATTCATATAAAATATAAAACATAAAAAAGGAGCAAGAACGATATGAATAAATACAATAAAAGAATGGGACTTTCATATAAAACAGGGGCAAGAACGATACGAGGCTGATTCCAAGTTACTCACAAGGTTTTTAAATGTTCCAAGAGAAATTAGTTCTTTCAAGTTCAAAGTGCTCTGTAATGAATTCAAAACATAATAATATCTTGGTTTTATATAGCGCCTTTCACAAACCCAAGGACACTTTACAGATTTTACAGACAGAAAGTCAGACAGACAGAACAGAAAAAAAAAACAGAGACGAAACTAAACTAAACTAGGGGCCAAATGCCTTGGTGTGGGTGAGAACCCTGGCAGCTGAGTTCTGCACATACTGGAGCCTGTCCAGGGCTTTGCTGGGTACCTGAACATACTGGAGCCTGTCCAGGGCTTTGCTGGGTACCCCGAACATACTGGAGCCTGTCCAGGACTTTGCTGGGTACCTGAACATACTGGAGCCTGTCCAGGGCTTTGCTGGGTACCCCGAACATACTGGAGCCTGTCCAGGGCTTTGCTGGGTACCCCGAACATACTGAAGCCTGTCCAGGGCTTTGCTGGGTACCCCGAACACAACAGGACTCCATTGCAATAGTCCAGGCGGGAGGTGACGAAGGCGTGGACGAGGGTTTCGGACACAGTGAGGGGTCAGAGAGGGACGGTCGGAGTCTGGCGATGTTGTTGAGGTGGAAGAAGGCGGATGTGGTGACGGATCTGATGTGTGACTGGAAGGAGAGGGTGGAGGGTGGATGAAGAAGAAGACCTGAAGGTCTATGACCGAAAGCGTTTGAGTTGGCGGATGCTGTTGGGTTTTTGATAGCCAGTGAATATGCCACCCACACCATCAGCCAGGGAGGAAAAAACTAAAAAACTAAACTAAAAATAAAATAACAATAATTATTCTTCCTTCCTTCTTCTAGCAGTACGATTGGATTGGCCTCTGCTTCTGGCATAGATTACTTTTTCTTGCGATGACTGACAGATAGATGATTCACTTACTTAGACAAATGTATTTGTTCTAAGTTGCTTGTGGATAAAGCCGTCTGCTAAATGTCAAACATATGAATGTAAATGTAGACAGGTCTGTGGGTCTATATGTATAGCAGAGGAGGCTGTTGGAGTCTGGTGGAGGCTGGTGGAGGTAGTAATCGGAGGACGGGCTCATTGTAATGTATGGAACAGAATGAGGAATGCCCATCCTCCGATTACTACCTCCACTAGCCTCCACCAGCCTCCACCAGCCTCCACCAGACTCCACCAGCCTCCTCTATGGGTATGACACACTCACTGAGCACGTTATTATGAACACCTGTCCACCT
The DNA here is from genome assembly GCF_963989245.1 of Nansenia antarctica. NCBI lineage: Eukaryota > Metazoa > Chordata > Actinopteri > Argentiniformes > Microstomatidae > Nansenia > Nansenia antarctica. Next base: position 34,681 of record NW_027663366.1, read on the forward strand.
TCTCATTCATTCAGATGGTGTAATGGTGTGGGGAATGTTTTCTTGGCACACTTTTGTGGGCCCGTTAATACCAATCAGTCATTGCTTGAATGCCACAGCCTGTTTGAGTATGGTTGCTGACCATCCCTTCATAGCCACGATGTACCCATCTTCTAACGGCTACTTCCAGCACGATAATGCACCATCGTTTCAAACCGGTGTCATGATCCTGACAAAGACTTCAGTGTTCTTCAGTGGCCCTTCCCAGTCACCGGATCTGAATCCAATAGAACACCTTTGGGATGTGGTAGAACGGGAGATTCACAGCTTGAACGTGGACCTGAGAAAACCAGCAGGAATTGCGTGATGCACGATCATGTCATCATGGACCAGAATCTCAAAGGAATGTTTCCAAGAACGCCACGAAAGAATCGTGACAGCAGCTGGTGAAAAAAAGGGAACAAGTCGGCAACCAATCAAAATGTTCTGATTTATTCCAAAAAAGTTCGGAATAAAGTTTTAGAAATTTCAGAATGTTGTAATGCTATGGATTCGGTGAGTAATCCCCACTACTCTATACTAACTATGGGGATTACTCACCGAATCCGCATTGCATTGCAATATTTTGACCTGACTAGCGAGTCTGTCATTGATTTTCAACAATTTTGACCTTTATTTAAATTTTTCTGAATAAAAGTCTGAACATTTTGGTCGGTTGCCCACTTGTTCCCTCTTTCACCAGCTGCTGTCACAATTGAGGCTGTTTTGAGAGCAAAGGGAGGTCCTACCCAGTATTAATAGTGTTCCTAATAAAGTGTTCAGTGAGTGTGTATACAGCATGGAGGGACTGACTCATTGTTGACATTGTCTCCCTGTCTGCCTCTCTCTCTCTCTCTCTCTCTCTCTCTCTCTCTCTCTCTCCTGCTCTCCTCCCCCTCAACCTCCCCCCTCCCTCCCTCTCTCCTCCTCCTCAACCTCCCCCCTCCCTCCCTCCCTCCCTCCCTCCCCCCAGGTCTACAGATAGTCCTGAAGTCGATCATGAAGGCCATGGTCCCTCTGCTCCAGATCGGTCTGCTCCTCTTCTTCGCCATCCTCATGTTCGCCATCATCGGCCTCGAGTTCTACAGCGGAAAGCTCCACAAGACCTGTCTGGCCCTACCCAACATACTGGGTGAGAAGGGGGGGAGGGAGGGAGGGAGAGGGAGAGAGACAGAGAGAGAGGGAAGGAAATGAGAGAGAGAGAGAGAGAGAGAGAGAGAGAAGGAAAAGAAGGAGAGAGACCTGCCCACCCAAGGTGTTCTGGTTCTGCCGGCCGGGCCTGACGTGCACACGATTAAGTGCGCGTGCACGTGATTAACCCCCATGGCTAATCATCAAAACCTCACTCCGGCCAGGTACACAAAATGGCCGCCCCGCGGCATAAGCGTCATTCACTGACTTCCATCTCCGTCCGACTTGAAGTGTAAATACGCTCCCGTATGGGCCGTCTGTTTAGCCCTCCGCTTCTCCAATTAGCTGTGGTGATATTTAATCATTTTAAACACCTACTTCCTGGGTTTGTTTCAGGTAAAACACCCACTATGAACCATAACAATCTGTACCACCAGGCAGGTTGTCACGGCAGCTACACAACCACAGGCTATTATTCCCTCAGAGGGCTCCACGGTTATAATGACAGGCCATACATATGTCCTAGACACACACACGCACGCACACACACACACACACACACACACACACACACACACACACACACATCCCTGCAGTGCGCAGTGTGTGCAGGAGTCAGGATGACAATAGCTCCTCTACCTAACAGAGCTGAAGAATACAATACCATGCCTGGCTGCACCTTGGGGGCGTAGCTCAAGTCAACATGGCAGGCTGTGTAATTAAAGACCAAAATAAACACAGTTCACCTCAGAACAATGGCTCTACAATACCTCCTAGCTCTGTACAATACCCCATATCTCTCTACAATACTCCATATCTCTCTACAATACCCCATATCTCTCTACAATACCCCATATCTCTCTACAATACTCCATATCTCTCTACAATACTCCATATCTCTCTACAATACTCCATATCTCTCTACAATACTCCATATCGCTCTACAATACTCCATATCTCTCTACAATACTCCATATCTCTCTACAATACTCCATATCGCTCTACAATACTCCATATCTCTCTACAATACCCCACTTGATGGCAGCTACTAGATTGTAAACATAAATGCAATATTGAAATACAACTGTGAACATTTCAAACCTGCTAACTGCGACACTTTAAATGAATGTGCAACAATACTATGTGCAATATGACAACCCTTGTGTACATAAGGTTCAGATAAAGGAAAAGTTAGGATATTTATAGCATAGCATAGAGTACAGCACAGTGTTTTATTGTATAGTATAGTAGTATAGTATAGTAGATAGTGTACATAGCCTTTATTTACAACCAGCTCTTTTCCCTTTTTTATTTTACCCTTGGCCCTCTTGTTTTTAGTCTTTTTCCAAGCACCAGGGGAGCCCCCCCTACTACATTTCGTTGCATGGTACCTGTACTGTATTAATGACAATAAAGACCATTCATTCATTCATTCATTCATATCTCTCTACAATACTCCATATCTCTCTACAATACCTACCTCATAGCCCTCAAGTTCATTGTATTTCCTGTGTAAATTGTGTCTTTTTAAACCTATTGATGTCAATAATAATGTGTATATAATAATATAATACAATATAATAATACAATAATAGTGTATACATTTTTTTTTATCAGGTCACCCTTGAAAAGGAAATCCCCTGAATAAATAAATACTATCTAATAATATCT
>NW_027663366.1:45000-47500 GCF_963989245.1 Nansenia antarctica
TAACACTCCCTACCCTCCCCCTCTCCTCCCTTCTCCCCTCAGTAACTCTGGATCATGTGTGTTTAACACCCCCTCTCCTCTCCCTTACCCTCCCCCTCTCCTCCCTTCTCCTCCCCTCTCCCCTCAGTAACTCTGGATGGTGTGTGTTTAACACTCCCTCTCCTCTCCCCTACCCTCCCCCTCTCTTCCCTTCTCCTCCCCTCTCCCCTCAGTAACTCTGGATCATGTGTGTTTAACACTCCCTCTCCTCTCCCCTACCCTCCCCCTCTCTTCCCTTCTCCTCCCCTCTCCTCTCAGTAACTCTGGATGGTGTGTGTTTAACACTCCCTCTCCTCTCCCCTACCCTCCCCCTCTCTTCCCTTCTCCTCCCCTCTCCTCTCAGTAACTCTGGATGGTGTGTGTTTAACACTCCCTACCCTCCCCCTCTCCTCCCTTCTCCTCCCCTCTCCCCTCAGTAACTCTGGATCATGTGTGTTTAACACTCCCTCTCCTCTCCTCTCCCCTACCCTCCCCCTCTCCTCCCTTCTCCTCCCCTCTCCCCTCAGTAACTCTGGATGGTGTGTGTTTAACAGGGAGTTCGCTAAGGAGAGGGAGCGCGTGGAGAACCGCAGGGCGTTCATGAAGCTGAGGAGACAGCAGCAGATCGAGAGGGAGCTCAACGGCTACCGGGCCTGGATCGACCGCGCAGGTACAGCGCCCAAGGCTAAGCCAAGGGACCGTCGACTCTCGAGCCCCGCTAGACTGCATAGTGTCGTTCTAGCACAGCACAAACACACACACCGGTTCACCGTGTCACAAGCACTTGGCAGTGCATCACCAGTGTATCGTATAATATCCCAGACTAGCGACAGTAGCACGGTAGCCTAGCACGATACAGTAGCTAACGCTAGCACGATACTCACATAGCCTAGATACCAGACTATACAGGTGGTTTGCTCCCTTCAAAGACTTGTTTATACGCTATAAATGAATGGGAACAGGTGATCTGTTTTTGCTTATTACCAGTATATCCTATAATATCCCAGACGAGGACAGATATATATATATAGATACCTATATATTACATATATAATATATATATATATATATATATATATATATATATCGAGGTTGCTGTAACAGTCATCAAGGGCTTGGTTTGTTGGTGTTGGTGCTGGCTGGAACGAAATGTACACACCATATTGGTGATGTGAAATATCATATATACATATACATATATACATATTATATATATATATATATATATATATATATATATATATATATATATATATATATATACCCTGTGCTAGAGAGCAGCTGTACCCAAACACCAGACGTTGCATTATTACACCCGGTGAAATATGGCCGACATTAGCCTGGCGCCACCGAGACACGTCGAAAAGATATGTCAACTAGAATATTCCGCTAAATGGTTGCCCTCGGAGACGCCTGGTTGGAATGGCGGATATTTATGCCCAGTATTAATCACGCCGGTTGTTACTCTGTTGCTCGTCGTTGCTGTTTTGGCTCTGCAGAGGAGGTGATGCTGGCGGAGGAGAACAAGAACTCAGGACCGTCCGCCCTCGATGGTAAGACTAGAGACATCCCGCCGTCGGCCATCTTGTTTCTGCTCCCCTATATGTGTCACGTTCTGATGCTTTGGTCCTGGTGACAGGATCTGATGTAATGATCAGACTTTTCTTTCGAAAAAGGTGATTTTCGTGTTGTTGAAAATCAACGACACACTCGCTAGTCAACTAACACGGCTTGTTTTCGTGAGCCTGCTGACATTGTAAAGTAGTGTTATAGTTAACTAGGTAGCAGTGGGGATTACTCACCGAATCCATTGCGTTATTGCAGTATTTTGGCTTGACTAGCCAGTTTGTGTTGTGATTCTCAACAACGTCGAAACGTAGTTCCGTGTTTCGAAAGAAAAGTCCGACCATTTAGATCGGTTGCCGATAAGAGGACCCGAAGCATTAGAACGTGTCACATTATGGTTCTCTATCCATCTGCCCTTCTTGGTTTGTGATTTAATGTAATTCTGTTTTAATGTGTGTCCCTCCTGAGTGTTTGACCTGTAGTCTCTGTGCCCTCGTTAACTCACTTCTCACCAACACATGTCCACCACAGCACAGACACACCTAGCCGCTCTCTCTGTCAGCCAATTAGGCTTTATGTACTGTACTGTGTGTGTCTGTGTTTGCAACTGTTGATTTGTGTGCTCCTATTGTTATGTGTGTGTGTTCCAAAGATATATAAGACAGATTGATATATTATATATTCCAAGAGACAGATATATATATAATATATATTATATATTCCAAGAGACAGATATATATATTATATATTCCAAGAGACAGATATATATATTATATATTCCAAAGACATTTTGAAATGTTACTCGGTTTTTGCTTCTGGTGTGGCGCACTCTGATTAGACGTTATCCCTTCTAAGAACTACTTCTACTCCCAAAAGCAATCATCATACGCAGCCTCAATATCAATGTAGACTGTTA
>NW_027663365.1:0-2500 GCF_963989245.1 Nansenia antarctica
ACTACGCCTGGACGAACGCTTCTCCCTACGCCTGCAGAGAGATCTTCATCAACATCAACATCATCATCATCATCATCATCATCATCATCATTATTATTATCATCGTCATCATCATCATCATCATCATTATTATTATCATGTGTGCCTGTGTGTGTGTGTGTGTGTGTGTGTGTGTGTGTGCGCACCTGACTTCAGATGGTTCAAAACTCAGCCGCCCGCCTGCTCTCAACCGGTCCCGTGACCACATCACCCCTGTCCTCCACTCTCTCCACTGGCTCCCCATCAAAGGACATATCAAATTCAAAAGTACTCATCCTCACCTACAAATCCCTCCATAGCCTGGCCCCCCCTTACCTGACTGACCTCCTTCTCCCCCACCGCCCTACCCGTACCCTCCGATCCTCATTCACTGTTCCCCTCACTGTCCCACCCTCAAAACTTAAAGGCTTCAGAGACCGTGCCTTTTCACGAGCTGCACCCCACCTCTGGAACTCTCTCCCTCAATCACTCATAGACTCACCCTTATTCTCCACTTTTAAATCCCACCTCAAAAGCTCATGTTATCTGTTGCTTGTTGTTTCTGTGTTTTCTGTTTTTCCCATATTGTCAGCGTCTTTGAGCCCCGGAAAAGCGCTTTATAAATACAATGAATTATTATTATTATTATTATTATTATTAGCTGTGCGTGCGCCTGTGTGTGTGTGCCTGTGCGCGTGTGTGTGTGTACCTGCTCCTCCCCTCCCTCCTGCCATGGCTCCGCCCCCCCTGCCCCCCCCCCCCCCCCCCGCTGTGCTCCTGCAGGCAGCAGATGATGAAGGACAGGGACATGGCGTGTGTGTGTGTGTGTGTGTACCTGCTCCTCCCCTCCCTCCTGCCCTGGCTCCGCCCCCCATGGCCCCCCTCCTGGCCCCTCCCCCCCCCGCTGTGCTCCTGCAGGCAGCAGATGATGAAGGACAGGGACATGGCGAGGATGACGATGCCGCTGACCACCGAGGCCAGCACCGCCACGCGCAGCCCCCGGTCCTCTGGCCTCGGGATGGCTGGGGGGGGTGGGAGGGAAAAGGGGGGGGGGGGGGGGGGGAGAGGTCAGTAACAATTAGTAGTGTCCTCAAAACTTGCGACATCTGTGGCATTGTGCCGTGTGATAAAACTGCACGTTTTAGAGTGGCCTTTTATTGTGACCTGTGTATCCGTGTGTATCCGTGTATCTGTGTGTATGTGTGTGTATGTGTGTGTATCTGTGTGTATCTGTGTATATCTGTGTGTATCTGTGTGTATCTGTGTGTATCTGTGTATATCTGTGTGTATCTGTGTGTATCTGTGTGTATCTGTGTGTATCTGTGTGTATCTGTGTATATCTGTGTGTATCTGTGGATATCTGTGTGTATCTGTGTATATCTGTGTGTATCTGTGTGTATCTGTGTGTATCTGTGTGTATCTGTGTGTATCTGTGTGTAATAATCCTGCTGTCTAATCAGCATCTGGATATGCCACACCTGTCAGGTGGATGGATTATATCTCGGCAAAGGAGAGGTGCTCACATAACACAGATTTAAACACATTTGAGAACACAATTTGAGAGAAATAGGCCTTTTGTGCACATAGAAAAAGTCTCAGGTCTTTGATTTAAACTCGTGAAAAACTGGAGCTAAAAAACAAACAAAAGCGTTTATATATTTTGTTCAGTGTATGATCTGAACGAACAGTGAAGGGAGGGATGGAACCCCATTTGGGCCAATCAGGGCTCACCCTCGCAGACGGGCAGGTGGTTGCTCCACTGGGGCGGTTTGGTCGCTGTGACGACACAGGTGATCTTGTCTCCGCCCACCAGCTGGTATCCCTCCTGACACCAGAAGGCCAGCACACTGCCCACCCCCACCCCCGACCCCCGCTCCACGTAGAAGGACCCCCGCCTGGGGGGCTGGACCGCCACACACTGCTGACCTGGGGGGGAGGTGGGGGAGGAGGAGGGGGGAGGGGAGGGAGGGAGGGAGTGAGGGAGGGAGGGAGAGAGGAAGGGGAGGGAGGGAGGGAGGGGGGGAGAGAGGGAGAGAGGGAGGAGGAGGGAGGGGAGGTGGGGAGAGTGGGGGAGGGAGGGAGAGAGGGAGGGAGTGAGGGGGGGGGGAGGGGAGGTAGGGAGGGAGGGAGGGAGAGAACATTAGCATGAGAACGATTTAGACTGATTTGCATTAAAAACATATATTATGACCACATGATAACCTGAACACTACCTACCAGAACTGCACAACTTGACTATTAACTAACTAACTAACTAACTAACTTCCCGTAATGTTGATCACATTAATAATGTTGATATGCTGATACAGCGGATTGTTAAAAAGGCATCCAAAATCATAGGCAAATCACTCCCCTCAGTTGAATCTCTGCACACCCACAGAACTGTAAAACGGGCAAAGAAGATCCTCTCTGACCCCTCACATCCTGCTCATCACCTCTTCCAGCTCCTCCCCTCACGGAGGCGCTACAAGTCGTTGTCCAC
>NW_027663363.1:0-2500 GCF_963989245.1 Nansenia antarctica
GGGTAAGTGAGCAGCTAAAGCAGCCTGGTTCTATTCTTCCAGTCCTAGTGAGGCCTAATTACTAAGTGTCCATGCCCATCATAGTGTCTCTCTGCTGGGGTAAGTGAGCAGCTAAAGCAGCCTGGTTCTATTCTTCCAGGCCTAGTGAGGCCTAGTTACTAAGTGTCCATGCCCAGTAGAGTGTCTCTCTGCTGGGGTAAGTGAGCAGCTAAAGCAGCCTGGTTCTATTCTTCCAGTCCTAGTGAGGCCTATTTACCAAGTGTCCATGCCCAGTATAGTGTCTCTCTGCTGGGGTAAGTGAGCAGCTAAAGCAGCCTGGTTCTATTCTTCCAGTCCTAGTGAGGCCTAATTACTAAGTGTCCATGCCCAGTATAGTGTCTCTCTGCTGGGGTAAGTGAGCAGCTAAAGCAGCCTGGTTCTATTCTTCCAGTCCTAGTGAGGCCTATTTACCAAGTGTCCATGCCCAGTATAGTGTCTCTCTGCTGGGGTAAGTGAGCAGCTAAAGCAGCCTGGTTCTATTATTCCAGTCCTAGTGATGCCTAATTACCAAGTGTCCATGCCCAGTATAGTGTCTCTCTGCTGGGGTAAGTGAGCAGCTAAAGCAGCCTGGTTCTATTCTTCCAGGCCTAGTGAGGCCTATTTACCAAGTGTCCATGCCCAGTATAGTGTCTCTCTGCTGGGGTAAGTGAGCAGCTAAAGCAGCCTGGTTCTATTCTTCCAGGCCTAGTGAGGCCTAATTACCAAGTGTCCATGCCCAGTAGAGTGTCTCTCTGCTGGGGTAAGTGAGAAGCTCAAGCAGCCTGGTTGTATTTATGGAGGCCTCCATGCAGTTCCAATACACTTTTTACCCCCATATCGAGTGTCATATTCCCCCAATAAAGTTATAATTCATTGAAACACACTTCTCCCTTCATCCAGGACACCTTGTGCATATTCTACCCACAAACAGAGTGCTTTATCCCGCATATTTAATAAAGTTACATCAATAACAATGTTCCAGGCTGGTTCTTTATGGATGTTTTGTGTCATGGTACTGTTGCTCACGGCCATACTAGCCTGAATACGCCCGATCTCGTCCGACCTCGGAAGCTAAGCAGGGTTGGGCCCTGTTAGTACCTGGATGGGAGACCGCCTGGGAATACAGGGTGCTGTAAGCTTTTCGTATTAAAGTATATGTTCTCTGGGTGTCAGCGCGGTGTGTTATAGCTCAAAATGACCGTATACTGATGGTGAATTCAGAGAAATTAAAACGGTGTTTGTAGCACTTCCATAGCCCGAGTTATTCACGGTTAAAGCGGGTCAATGAAGCTGTGTATCTGTAGATCCTTTTCTGCAGCAGCGGTAAACGAGGCACCCTTTGCGGCTTAATAACTTTCGTTCTCCGGGGGTTAGGACAATAATTTCAACGTGTCCGTAAAGAGGACAAGCCACGGAATCCAAAACTTTTAAAACGGTGTTTATAGCACTTCCATAGCCCGAGTTATTCACGGTTAAAGCCGCTCGATGAGGCACCCACAGCGATGAGCGAATTTCCGGGTATAAATAGTTCCTCGACCCGCTGTCAGCGGTAAGCCGTACTTTCCTCCAGCAGCGGTAAACGAGGCACCCTTTGCGGCTTAATAACTTTCGTTCTCCGGGGGTTAGGACAATAATTTCAACGTGTCCGTAAAGAGGACAAGCCACGGAATCCAAAACTTTTAAAACGGTGTTTATAGCACTTCCATAGCCCGAGTTATTCACGGTTAAAGCCGCTCGACGATAGCGGTAAACGAGGCACCCTTTGCGGCTTAATAACTTTCGTTCTCCGGGGGTTAGGACAATAATTTCAACGTGTCCGTAAAGAGGACAAGCCACGGAATCCAAAACTTTTAAAACGGTGTTTATAGCACTTCCATAGCCCGAGTTATTCACGGTTAAAGCCGCTCGATGAGGCACCCACAGCGATGAGCGAATTTCCGGGTATAAATAGTTCCTCGACCCGCTGTCAGCGGTAAGCCGTACTTTCCTCCAGCACCAGCGGTAGTTGGTCAGGTAACTACCGTCGCTTAGGGCCGAATATCTCAGCGTCACAATGGGTTATAATTCCAAACTAAATTTCTAAATGATCACAATCGCATGATAAACAAACTGCAATTAGAATGGAGTCATAGGCATGTACCGTTAACGAGATATAATTCGAAAAGCATATTTTTCAATGTCAAAAAACCGCTCGGCGGGGGGGGAAATCATCAATAACTATTTATGATTTCGATTTCGATAATAATAGTCCACGAGAGAAGTGATCAAAATCACAAGGACAACATATTCATAATTTGAATGGAGTCTGTAGGTTATACCGTTACCGAGTTATGCTTATGAATATGATTTTTTTGGGGCGAGACCCTACATTCTTAAATCAATAACTATTTATGATTTCGATTTCGATAATAATAGTCCACGAGAGAAGTGATCAAAATCACAAGGACAACATATTCATAATTTGAATGGAGTCTGTAGGTTA
>NW_027663363.1:15000-22500 GCF_963989245.1 Nansenia antarctica
TTTGGACTTAGGCTGTGGAGATTAGGCTCTGAGCTCCAGGCTAGCTAGCGGTGGCTGGTAGATAGAGTGGCTGAGTAAGAGGCACTGAGACTGGGCCTAGTGATGAGGACATGAGGGGTAGGACTGGAAGTATTGTAATACCTGGTACTTTTTTGGACTTAGGCTGTGGAGATTAGGCTCTGAGCTCCAGGCTAGCTAGCGGTGGCTGGTAGATAGAGTGGCTGAGTAAGAGGCACTGAGACTGGGCCTAGTGATGAGGACATGAGGGGTAGGACTGGAAGTATTGTAATACCTGGTACTTTTTTGGACTTAGGCTGTGGAGATTAGGCTCTGAGCTCCAGGCTAGCGGTGGCTGGTAGATAGAGTGGCTGAGTAAGAGGCACTGAGACTGGGCCTAGTGATGAGGAGATGAGGGGTAGGACTGGAAGTATTGTAATACCTGGTACTTTTTTGGACTTAGGCTGTGGAGATTAGGCTCTGAGCTCCAGGCTAGGGGGTGGCTGGTAGATAGAGTGGCTGAGTAAGAGGCACTGAGACTGGGCCTAGTGATGAGGACATGAGGGGTAGGACTGGAAGTATTGTAATACCTGGTACTTTTTTGGACTTAGGCTGTGGAGATTAGGCTCTGAGCTCCAGGCTAGCTAGCGGTGGCTGGTAGATAGAGTGGCTGAGTAAGAGGCACTGAGACTGGGCCTAGTGATGAGGACATGAGGGGTAGGACTGGAAGTATTGTAATACCTGGTACTTTTTTGGACTTAGGCTGTGGAGATTAGGCTCTGAGCTCCAGGCTAGCTAGCGGTGGCTGGTAGATAGAGTGGCTGAGTAAGAGGCACTGAGACTGGGCCTAGTGATGAGGACATGAGGGGTAGGACTGGAAGTATTGTAATACCTGGTACTTTTTTGGACTTAGGCTGTGGAGATTAGGCTCTGAGCTCCAGGCTAGCTAGCGGTGGCTGGTAGATAGAGTGGCTGAGTAAGAGGCACTGAGACTGGGCCTAGTGATGAGGACATGAGGGGTAGGACTGGAAGTATTGTAATACCTGGTACTTTTTTGGACTTAGGCTGTGGAGATTAGGCTCTGAGCTCCAGGCTAGCGGTGGCTGGTAGATAGAGTGGCTGAGTAAGAGGCACTGAGACTGGGCCTAGTGATGAGGAGATGAGGGGTAGGACTGGAAGTATTGTAATACCTGGTACTTTTTTGGACTTAGGCTGTGGAGATTAGGCTCTGAGCTCCAGGCTAGGGGGTGGCTGGTAGATAGAGTGGCTGAGTAAGAGGCACTGAGACTGGGCCTAGTGATGAGGACATGAGGGGTAGGACTGGAAGTATTGTAATACCTGGTACTTTTTTGGACTTAGGCTGTGGAGATTAGGCTCTGAGCTCCAGGCTAGCTAGCGGTGGCTGGTAGATAGAGTGGCTGAGTAAGAGGCACTGAGACTGGGCCTAGTGATGAGGACATGAGGGGTAGGACTGGAAGTATTGTAATACCTGGTACTTTTTTGGACTTAGGCTGTGGAGATTAGGCTCTGAGCTCCAGGCTAGCTAGCGGTGGCTGGTAGATAGAGTGGCTGAGTAAGAGGCACTGAGACTGGGCCTAGTGATGAGGACATGAGGGGTAGGACTGGAAGTATTGTAATACCTGGTACTTTTTTGGACTTAGGCTGTGGAGATTAGGCTCTGAGCTCCAGGCTAGCTAGCGGTGGCTGGTAGATAGAGTGGCTGAGTAAGAGGCACTGAGACTGGGCCTAGTGATGAGGACATGAGGGGTAGGACTGGAAGTATTGTAATACCTGGTACTTTTTTGGACTTAGGCTGTGGAGATTAGGCTCTGAGCTCCAGGCTAGCTAGCGGTGGCTGGTAGATAGAGTGGCTGAGTAAGAGGCACTGAGACTGGGCCTAGTGATGAGGACATGAGGGGTAGGACTGGAAGTATTGTAATACCTGGTACTTTTTTGGACTTAGGCTGTGGAGATTAGGCTCTGAGCTCCAGGCTAGCGGTGGCTGGTAGATAGAGTGGCTGAGTAAGAGACACTGAGACTGGGCCTAGTGATGAGGACATGAGGGGTAGGACTGGAAGTATTGTAATACCTGGTACTTTTTTGGACTTAGGCTGTGGAGATTAGGCTCTGAGCTCCAGGCTAGCGGTGGCTGGTAGATAGAGTGGCTGAGTAAGAGGCACTGAGACTGGGCCTAGTGATGAGGACATGAGGGGTAGGACTGGAAGTATTGTAATACCTGGTACTTTTTTGGACTTAGGCTGTGGAGATTAGACTCTGAGCTCCAGGACAGGGGGACGGTAGACAGTTGTATGCCCAGGATGGAGGGTGTAAGCTGGGGTGAGGGAGTAGAGGGGGTGTGTGGAGGTCTGGTTATTCTGCACCCTTGCCCCCTCTTGTGGACACGAAAGATACTGCATAAGAGCTCCAGGTGAGTGGAGGCAGGTAGGTATGCCCAGGATGGATGGTGTTAGCTGGGGTGAGGGAGTAGGGTGAGAGGGGTGTGTGGAGGTCAGGCAGACCGTCTGTAGTACCTTTTAACGGACACATGATGTCGCTTGGGTGCGGATCATTAGAGTTCGACTTAGCTCCAGGCGAGGGGTGGATGGTAGGTATAGAGGCCAGGTTAGAGGCACTGCTACTGGGCATAGTGATGAGGAGATGAGGGGGTAGGACTGGTAGTATTGTAATACCTGGTACTTTTTTGGACTTAGGCTGTGGAGATTAGGCTCTGAGCTCCAGGCTAGCGGTGGCTGGTAGATAGAGTGGCTGAGTAAGAGACACTGAGACTGGGCCTAGTGATGAGGACATGAGGGGTAGGACTGGAAGTATTGTAATACCTGGTACTTTTTTGGACTTAGGCTGTGGAGATTAGGCTCTGAGCTCCAGGCTAGCGGTGGCTGGTAGATAGAGTGGCTGAGTAAGAGGCACTGAGACTGGGCCTAGTGTTGGCCCAGTCTCCAGTGACTAAAAGTGATTTTGATACCAAGGATTTATTTTTCTGGAAGTCGCGGATATTGGCTTTATCAGTGGGGGGTGCTTAAGTGTGGGGGCCCGGGACCGCCTGGTGCACGGGGGTTAAGCCCTGGAGGTCAGAGGGGTGAATGGTAGTCAGCCATGCCCAGTGAGGGCTCTCCTAATCGGACTGGTAGTGCAGGACATAAGCCCTGGAGGTCAGACCTCCAGAAGAGGGGTGCATGTTAGACAGCTCTGCCCAGTGGAGGCTCTCCTAATGGGACTGGCAGTGCAGGACATAGTGCCTGGAGGTCAGACCTCCAGAAGGGGGGTGCATGGTAGTTAGAGTGGCTGAGTAAGAGACACTGAGACTGGGCCTAGTGATGAGGACATGAGGTGTAGGACTGGTAGTATTATAATACCTGGTACTTATTTGGACTTAGGCTGTGGAGATTAGGCTCTGAGCTCCAGGCTAGGGGGTGGCTGGTAGGCAGAGTGGCCGGGTTAGAGGCACTGAAACTGGGCCTTTTTTAGTGACTAAAAGTGGTTTTGATACCAGGGATACATTTTTCTGGAAGTCGCGGATTTTGGTTTTATCAGTGGGGGTGCTTAAGTGTGGGGGCCCGGGGCCTCCTGGTGCGCGAGGTTCAATTCCTGGAGGTCAGAGGGGTGCATGGTAGTCAGCCATGCCCAGTGAGAGCACTCCTAAGCGGGGTGACATGGTGGTATGTAGACCCTGGAGGTTGGGGGGGTGAATGGTGGTTAGGTGTGCCCAGTGAGAGCACTCCTAAGTGGGGTGACAGAGTGGTATGTAGACCCTGGAGGTTGGGGGGGTGAATGGTGGTTAGGTGTGCCCAGTGAGAGCACTCCTAAGAGGGGTGAATGGTGGACAGCTCTGCCCCAGTGAGAGCACTCCTAAGCGGGGTGACAGAGTAGCACATAGACCCTGGAGGTCTGCCCAGTGAGAGCACTCCTAAGTGGGGTGACAGAGTGGGACATAGACCCTGGAGGTTGGGGGGGTGAATGGTGGTTAGGTGTGCCCAGTGAGAGCACTCCTAAGAGGGGTGAATGGTGGACAGCTCTGCCCCAGTGAGAGCACTCCTAAGCGGGGTGACAGAGTAGCACATAGACCCTGGAGGTCTGCCCAGTGAGAGCACTCCTAAGTGGGGTGACAGAGTGGGACATAGACCCTGGAGGTTGGGGGGGTGAATGGTAGTTAGGTCTGCCCAGTGAGAGCACTCCTAAGTGGGGTGTCAGAGTGGGACATAGACCCTGGAGGTCTGAGGGGTGAATGGTAGTTAGGTCTGCCCAGTGAGAGCACTCCTAAGTGGGGTGACAGAGTGGGACATAGACCCTGGAGGTCTGAGGGGTGAATGGTAGTTAGGTCTGCCCAGTGAGAGCACTCCTAAGTGGGGTGACAGAGTAGCACATAGTCCCTGGAGGTCTGCCCAGTGAGAGCACTCCTAAGTGGGGTGACATAGTAGCACATGGACCCTGGAGGTCAGAGGGGTCAATGTTAGACAGCTATGCCCAGTGAGAGCACTCCTAAGAGGGGTGAATGGTGGACAGCTCTGCCCCAGTGAGAGCACTCCTAAGTGGGGTGACATAGTAGCACATAGACCCTGGAGGTCAGAGGGCCCAATGTTAGACAGCTATGCCCCAGTGAGAGCACTCCTAAGAGGGGGTGAATGGTATACATCTATGCCCCAGTGAGAGCACTCCTAAGCGGGGTGACATAGTAGCACATAGACCCTGGAGGTCAGAGGGGTCAATGTTACACAGCTCTGCCCCAGTGAGAGTGTCTCTCTGCTGGGGTAAGTGAGCAGCTCAAGCAGCCTGGTTCTATTCTTCCAGGCCTAGTGAGGCCTATTTACCAAGTGTCCATGCCCAGTATAGTGTCTCTCTGCTGGGGTAAGTGAGCAGCTAAAGCAGCCTGGTTCTATTCTTCCAGTCCTAGTGAGGCCTATTTACCAAGTGTCCATGCCCAGTATAGTGTCTCTCTGCTGGGGTAAGTGAGCAGCTAAAGCAGCCTGGTTCTATTCTTCCAGTCCTAGTGAGGCCTATTTACCAAGTGTCCATGCCCATCATAGTGTCTCTCTGCTGGGGTAAGTGAGCAGCTAAAGCAGCCTGGTTCTATTCTTCCAGTCCTAGTGAGGCCTATTTACCAAGTGTCCATGCCCAGTATAGTGTCTCTCTGCTGGGGTAAGTGAGCAGCTAAAGCAGCCTGGTTCTATTCTTCCAGTCCTAGTGAGGCCTAATTACTAAGTGTCCATGCCCATCATAGTGTCTCTCTGCTGGGGTAAGTGAGCAGCTAAAGCAGCCTGGTTCTATTCTTCCAGGCCTAGTGAGGCCTAGTTACTAAGTGTCCATGCCCAGTAGAGTGTCTCTCTGCTGGGGTAAGTGAGCAGCTAAAGCAGCCTGGTTCTATTCTTCCAGTCCTAGTGAGGCCTATTTACCAAGTGTCCATGCCCAGTATAGTGTCTCTCTGCTGGGGTAAGTGAGCAGCTAAAGCAGCCTGGTTCTATTCTTCCAGTCCTAGTGAGGCCTAATTACTAAGTGTCCATGCCCAGTATAGTGTCTCTCTGCTGGGGTAAGTGAGCAGCTAAAGCAGCCTGGTTCTATTCTTCCAGTCCTAGTGAGGCCTATTTACCAAGTGTCCATGCCCAGTATAGTGTCTCTCTGCTGGGGTAAGTGAGCAGCTAAAGCAGCCTGGTTCTATTATTCCAGTCCTAGTGATGCCTAATTACCAAGTGTCCATGCCCAGTATAGTGTCTCTCTGCTGGGGTAAGTGAGCAGCTAAAGCAGCCTGGTTCTATTCTTCCAGGCCTAGTGAGGCCTATTTACCAAGTGTCCATGCCCAGTATAGTGTCTCTCTGCTGGGGTAAGTGAGCAGCTAAAGCAGCCTGGTTCTATTCTTCCAGGCCTAGTGAGGCCTAATTACCAAGTGTCCATGCCCAGTAGAGTGTCTCTCTGCTGGGGTAAGTGAGAAGCTCAAGCAGCCTGGTTGTATTTATGGAGGCCTCCATGCAGTTCCAATACACTTTTTACCCCCATATCGAGTGTCATATTCCCCCAATAAAGTTATAATTCATTGAAACACACTTCTCCCTTCATCCAGGACACCTTGTGCATATTCTACCCACAAACAGAGTGCTTTATCCCGCATATTTAATAAAGTTACATCAATAACAATGTTCCAGGCTGGTTCTTTATGGATGTTTTGTGTCATGGTACTGTTGCTCACGGCCATACTAGCCTGAATACGCCCGATCTCGTCCGACCTCGGAAGCTAAGCAGGGTTGGGCCCTGTTAGTACCTGGATGGGAGACCGCCTGGGAATACAGGGTGCTGTAAGCTTTTCGTATTAAAGTATATGTTCTCTGGGTGTCAGCGCGGTGTGTTATAGCTCAAAATGACCGTATACTGATGGTGAATTCAGAGAAATTAAAACGGTGTTTGTAGCACTTCCATAGCCCGAGTTATTCACGGTTAAAGCGGGTCAATGAAGCTGTGTATCTGTAGATCCTTTTCTGCAGCAGCGGTAAACGAGGCACCCTTTGCGGCTTAATAACTTTCGTTCTCCGGGGGTTAGGACAATAATTTCAACGTGTCCGTAAAGAGGACAAGCCACGGAATCCAAAACTTTTAAAACGGTGTTTATAGCACTTCCATAGCCCGAGTTATTCACGGTTAAAGCCGCTCGATGAGGCACCCACAGCGATGAGCGAATTTCCGGGTATAAATAGTTCCTCGACCCGCTGTCAGCGGTAAGCCGTACTTTCCTCCAGCAGCGGTAAACGAGGCACCCTTTGCGGCTTAATAACTTTCGTTCTCCGGGGGTTAGGACAATAATTTCAACGTGTCCGTAAAGAGGACAAGCCACGGAATCCAAAACTTTTAAAACGGTGTTTATAGCACTTCCATAGCCCGAGTTATTCACGGTTAAAGCCGCTCGACGATAGCGGTAAACGAGGCACCCTTTGCGGCTTAATAACTTTCGTTCTCCGGGGGTTAGGACAATAATTTCAACGTGTCCGTAAAGAGGACAAGCCACGGAATCCAAAACTTTTAAAACGGTGTTTATAGCACTTCCATAGCCCGAGTTATTCACGGTTAAAGCCGCTCGATGAGGCACCCACAGCGATGAGCGAATTTCCGGGTATAAATAGTTCCTCGACCCGCTGTCAGCGGTAAGCCGTACTTTCCTCCAGCACCAGCGGTAGTTGGTCAGGTAACTACCGTCGCTTAGGGCCGAATATCTCAGCGTCACAATGGGTTATAATTCCAAACTAAATTTCTAAATGATCACAATCGCATGATAAACAAACTGCAATTAGAATGGAGTCATAGGCATGTACCGTTAACGAGATATAATTCGAAAAGCATATTTTTCAATGTCAAAAAACCGCTCGGCGGGGGGGGAAATCATCAATAACTATTTATGATTTCGATTTCGATAATAATAGTCCACGAGAGAAGTGATCAAAATCACAAGGACAACATATTCATAATTTGAATGGAGTCTGTAGGTTATACCGTTACCGAGTTATG
>NW_027663363.1:35000-40000 GCF_963989245.1 Nansenia antarctica
GTAGTGCAGGACATAAGCCCTGGAGGTCAGACCTCCAGAAGAGGGGTGCATGTTAGACAGCTCTGCCCAGTGGAGGCTCTCCTAATGGGACTGGCAGTGCAGGACATAGTGCCTGGAGGTCAGACCTCCAGAAGGGGGGTGCATGGTAGTTAGAGTGGCTGAGTAAGAGACACTGAGACTGGGCCTAGTGATGAGGACATGAGGTGTAGGACTGGTAGTATTATAATACCTGGTACTTATTTGGACTTAGGCTGTGGAGATTAGGCTCTGAGCTCCAGGCTAGGGGGTGGCTGGTAGGCAGAGTGGCCGGGTTAGAGGCACTGAAACTGGGCCTTTTTTAGTGACTAAAAGTGGTTTTGATACCAGGGATACATTTTTCTGGAAGTCGCGGATTTTGGTTTTATCAGTGGGGGTGCTTAAGTGTGGGGGCCCGGGGCCTCCTGGTGCGCGAGGTTCAATTCCTGGAGGTCAGAGGGGTGCATGGTAGTCAGCCATGCCCAGTGAGAGCACTCCTAAGCGGGGTGACATGGTGGTATGTAGACCCTGGAGGTTGGGGGGGTGAATGGTGGTTAGGTGTGCCCAGTGAGAGCACTCCTAAGTGGGGTGACAGAGTGGTATGTAGACCCTGGAGGTTGGGGGGGTGAATGGTGGTTAGGTGTGCCCAGTGAGAGCACTCCTAAGAGGGGTGAATGGTGGACAGCTCTGCCCCAGTGAGAGCACTCCTAAGCGGGGTGACAGAGTAGCACATAGACCCTGGAGGTCTGCCCAGTGAGAGCACTCCTAAGTGGGGTGACAGAGTGGGACATAGACCCTGGAGGTTGGGGGGGTGAATGGTGGTTAGGTGTGCCCAGTGAGAGCACTCCTAAGAGGGGTGAATGGTGGACAGCTCTGCCCCAGTGAGAGCACTCCTAAGCGGGGTGACAGAGTAGCACATAGACCCTGGAGGTCTGCCCAGTGAGAGCACTCCTAAGTGGGGTGACAGAGTGGGACATAGACCCTGGAGGTTGGGGGGGTGAATGGTAGTTAGGTCTGCCCAGTGAGAGCACTCCTAAGTGGGGTGTCAGAGTGGGACATAGACCCTGGAGGTCTGAGGGGTGAATGGTAGTTAGGTCTGCCCAGTGAGAGCACTCCTAAGTGGGGTGACAGAGTGGGACATAGACCCTGGAGGTCTGAGGGGTGAATGGTAGTTAGGTCTGCCCAGTGAGAGCACTCCTAAGTGGGGTGACAGAGTAGCACATAGTCCCTGGAGGTCTGCCCAGTGAGAGCACTCCTAAGTGGGGTGACATAGTAGCACATGGACCCTGGAGGTCAGAGGGGTCAATGTTAGACAGCTATGCCCAGTGAGAGCACTCCTAAGAGGGGTGAATGGTGGACAGCTCTGCCCCAGTGAGAGCACTCCTAAGTGGGGTGACATAGTAGCACATAGACCCTGGAGGTCAGAGGGCCCAATGTTAGACAGCTATGCCCCAGTGAGAGCA
Source organism: Nansenia antarctica (assembly GCF_963989245.1). Classification (NCBI taxonomy): domain Eukaryota; kingdom Metazoa; phylum Chordata; class Actinopteri; order Argentiniformes; family Microstomatidae; genus Nansenia; species Nansenia antarctica. The sequence goes on from NW_027663363.1 coordinate 36,479, forward strand.
CTCCTAAGAGGGGGTGAATGGTATACATCTATGCCCCAGTGAGAGCACTCCTAAGCGGGGTGACATAGTAGCACATAGACCCTGGAGGTCAGAGGGGTCAATGTTACACAGCTCTGCCCCAGTGAGAGTGTCTCTCTGCTGGGGTAAGTGAGCAGCTCAAGCAGCCTGGTTCTATTCTTCCAGGCCTAGTGAGGCCTATTTACCAAGTGTCCATGCCCAGTATAGTGTCTCTCTGCTGGGGTAAGTGAGCAGCTAAAGCAGCCTGGTTCTATTCTTCCAGTCCTAGTGAGGCCTATTTACCAAGTGTCCATGCCCAGTATAGTGTCTCTCTGCTGGGGTAAGTGAGCAGCTAAAGCAGCCTGGTTCTATTCTTCCAGTCCTAGTGAGGCCTATTTACCAAGTGTCCATGCCCATCATAGTGTCTCTCTGCTGGGGTAAGTGAGCAGCTAAAGCAGCCTGGTTCTATTCTTCCAGTCCTAGTGAGGCCTATTTACCAAGTGTCCATGCCCAGTATAGTGTCTCTCTGCTGGGGTAAGTGAGCAGCTAAAGCAGCCTGGTTCTATTCTTCCAGTCCTAGTGAGGCCTAATTACTAAGTGTCCATGCCCATCATAGTGTCTCTCTGCTGGGGTAAGTGAGCAGCTAAAGCAGCCTGGTTCTATTCTTCCAGGCCTAGTGAGGCCTAGTTACTAAGTGTCCATGCCCAGTAGAGTGTCTCTCTGCTGGGGTAAGTGAGCAGCTAAAGCAGCCTGGTTCTATTCTTCCAGTCCTAGTGAGGCCTATTTACCAAGTGTCCATGCCCAGTATAGTGTCTCTCTGCTGGGGTAAGTGAGCAGCTAAAGCAGCCTGGTTCTATTCTTCCAGTCCTAGTGAGGCCTAATTACTAAGTGTCCATGCCCAGTATAGTGTCTCTCTGCTGGGGTAAGTGAGCAGCTAAAGCAGCCTGGTTCTATTCTTCCAGTCCTAGTGAGGCCTATTTACCAAGTGTCCATGCCCAGTATAGTGTCTCTCTGCTGGGGTAAGTGAGCAGCTAAAGCAGCCTGGTTCTATTATTCCAGTCCTAGTGATGCCTAATTACCAAGTGTCCATGCCCAGTATAGTGTCTCTCTGCTGGGGTAAGTGAGCAGCTAAAGCAGCCTGGTTCTATTCTTCCAGGCCTAGTGAGGCCTATTTACCAAGTGTCCATGCCCAGTATAGTGTCTCTCTGCTGGGGTAAGTGAGCAGCTAAAGCAGCCTGGTTCTATTCTTCCAGGCCTAGTGAGGCCTAATTACCAAGTGTCCATGCCCAGTAGAGTGTCTCTCTGCTGGGGTAAGTGAGAAGCTCAAGCAGCCTGGTTGTATTTATGGAGGCCTCCATGCAGTTCCAATACACTTTTTACCCCCATATCGAGTGTCATATTCCCCCAATAAAGTTATAATTCATTGAAACACACTTCTCCCTTCATCCAGGACACCTTGTGCATATTCTACCCACAAACAGAGTGCTTTATCCCGCATATTTAATAAAGTTACATCAATAACAATGTTCCAGGCTGGTTCTTTATGGATGTTTTGTGTCATGGTACTGTTGCTCACGGCCATACTAGCCTGAATACGCCCGATCTCGTCCGACCTCGGAAGCTAAGCAGGGTTGGGCCCTGTTAGTACCTGGATGGGAGACCGCCTGGGAATACAGGGTGCTGTAAGCTTTTCGTATTAAAGTATATGTTCTCTGGGTGTCAGCGCGGTGTGTTATAGCTCAAAATGACCGTATACTGATGGTGAATTCAGAGAAATTAAAACGGTGTTTGTAGCACTTCCATAGCCCGAGTTATTCACGGTTAAAGCGGGTCAATGAAGCTGTGTATCTGTAGATCCTTTTCTGCAGCAGCGGTAAACGAGGCACCCTTTGCGGCTTAATAACTTTCGTTCTCCGGGGGTTAGGACAATAATTTCAACGTGTCCGTAAAGAGGACAAGCCACGGAATCCAAAACTTTTAAAACGGTGTTTATAGCACTTCCATAGCCCGAGTTATTCACGGTTAAAGCCGCTCGATGAGGCACCCACAGCGATGAGCGAATTTCCGGGTATAAATAGTTCCTCGACCCGCTGTCAGCGGTAAGCCGTACTTTCCTCCAGCAGCGGTAAACGAGGCACCCTTTGCGGCTTAATAACTTTCGTTCTCCGGGGGTTAGGACAATAATTTCAACGTGTCCGTAAAGAGGACAAGCCACGGAATCCAAAACTTTTAAAACGGTGTTTATAGCACTTCCATAGCCCGAGTTATTCACGGTTAAAGCCGCTCGACGATAGCGGTAAACGAGGCACCCTTTGCGGCTTAATAACTTTCGTTCTCCGGGGGTTAGGACAATAATTTCAACGTGTCCGTAAAGAGGACAAGCCACGGAATCCAAAACTTTTAAAACGGTGTTTATAGCACTTCCATAGCCCGAGTTATTCACGGTTAAAGCCGCTCGATGAGGCACCCACAGCGATGAGCGAATTTCCGGGTATAAATAGTTCCTCGACCCGCTGTCAGCGGTAAGCCGTACTTTCCTCCAGCACCAGCGGTAGTTGGTCAGGTAACTACCGTCGCTTAGGGCCGAATATCTCAGCGTCACAATGGGTTATAATTCCAAACTAAATTTCTAAATGATCACAATCGCATGATAAACAAACTGCAATTAGAATGGAGTCATAGGCATGTACCGTTAACGAGATATAATTCGAAAAGCATATTTTTCAATGTCAAAAAACCGCTCGGCGGGGGGGGAAATCATCAATAACTATTTATGATTTCGATTTCGATAATAATAGTCCACGAGAGAAGTGATCAAAATCACAAGGACAACATATTCATAATTTGAATGGAGTCTGTAGGTTATACCGTTACCGAGTTATGCTTATGAATATGATTTTTTTGGGGCGAGACCCTACATTCTTAAATCAATAACTATTTATGATTTCGATTTCGATAATAATAGTCCACGAGAGAAGTGATCAAAATCACAAGGACAACATATTCATAATTTGAATGGAGTCTGTAGGTTATACCGTTACCGAGTTATGCTTATGAATATGATTTTTTTGGGGCGAGACCCTACATTCTTAAATCAATAACTATTTATGATTTCGATTTCGATAATAATAGTCCACGAGAGAAGTGATCAAAATCACAAGGACAACATATTCATAATTTGAATGGAGTCTGTAGGTTATACCGTTACCGAGTTATGCTTACGAATATGCTTTTTGGAAATCCATAACGTGTTTCGTTGATTTTCGAGAAATCACTAACGGGGGGGGGGGACCCGGGTTTTGGTGTCTAATAACTTTTAATAACAACGATTTACAGTAAAAACTTAATTACACAATTAAAGAGAATCGCAGGGCGGAACTTTTGCCCCTATTTGGGCGCTTCTACGACATTCCGTTTTCTTACAGTATCCCGTTAATCAAAAATGGGAAATGCTTAACAAAAACCGAAAAAACTTGAATGGGGGTCTATGGGAAAATCCACGGTTTTCCAAATAGGTGTCATCGC
>NW_027663363.1:50000-60000 GCF_963989245.1 Nansenia antarctica
GGCACTGATACTGGGCATAGTGATGAGGAGATGAGGGGTAGGACTGGAAGTATTGTAATACCTGGTACTTTTTTGGACTTAGGCTGTGGAGATTAGGCTCTGAGCTCCAGGCTAGCGGTGGCTGGTAGATAGAGTGGCTGAGTAAGAGGCACTGAGACTGGGCCTAGTGATGAGGAGATGAGGGGTAGGACTGGAAGTATTGTAATACCTGGTACTTTTTTGGACTTAGGCTGTGGAGATTAGGCTCTGAGCTCCAGGCTAGGGGGTGGCTGGTAGATAGAGTGGCTGAGTAAGAGGCACTGAGACTGGGCCTAGTGATGAGGACATGAGGGGTAGGACTGGAAGTATTGTAATACCTGGTACTTTTTTGGACTTAGGCTGTGGAGATTAGGCTCTGAGCTCCAGGCTAGGGGGTGGCTGGTAGATAGAGTGGCTGAGTAAGAGGCACTGAGACTGGGCCTAGTGATGAGGACATGAGGGGTAGGACTGGAAGTATTGTAATACCTGGTACTTTTTTGGACTTAGGCTGTGGAGATTAGGCTCTGAGCTCCAGGCTAGCGGTGGCTGGTAGATAGAGTGGCTGAGTAAGAGGCACTGAGACTGGGCCTAGTGATGAGGAGATGAGGGGTAGGACTGGAAGTATTGTAATACCTGGTACTTTTTTGGACTTAGGCTGTGGAGATTAGGCTCTGAGCTCCAGGCTAGGGGGTGGCTGGTAGATAGAGTGGCTGAGTAAGAGGCACTGAGACTGGGCCTAGTGATGAGGACATGAGGGGTAGGACTGGAAGTATTGTAATACCTGGTACTTTTTTGGACTTAGGCTGTGGAGATTAGGCTCTGAGCTCCAGGCTAGCTAGCGGTGGCTGGTAGATAGAGTGGCTGAGTAAGAGGCACTGAGACTGGGCCTAGTGATGAGGACATGAGGGGTAGGACTGGAAGTATTGTAATACCTGGTACTTTTTTGGACTTAGGCTGTGGAGATTAGGCTCTGAGCTCCAGGCTAGCGGTGGCTGGTAGATAGAGTGGCTGAGTAAGAGGCACTGATACTGGGCATAGTGATGAGGAGATGAGGGGTAGGACTGGAAGTATTGTAATACCTGGTACTTTTTTGGACTTAGGCTGTGGAGATTAGACTCTGAGCTCCAGGACAGGGGGACGGTAGACAGTTGTATGCCCAGGATGGAGGGTGTAAGCTGGGGTGAGGGAGTAGAGGGGGTGTGTGGAGGTCTGGTTATTCTGCACCCTTGCCCCCTCTTGTGGACACGAAAGATACTGCATAAGAGCTCCAGGTGAGTGGAGGCAGGTAGGTATGCCCAGGATGGATGGTGTTAGCTGGGGTGAGGGAGTAGGGTGAGAGGGGTGTGTGGAGGTCAGGCAGACCGTCTGTAGTACCTTTTAACGGACACATGATGTCGCTTGGGTGCGGATCATTAGAGTTCGACTTAGCTCCAGGCGAGGGGTGGATGGTAGGTATAGAGGCCAGGTTAGAGGCACTGCTACTGGGCATAGTGATGAGGAGATGAGGGGGTAGGACTGGTAGTATTGTAATACCTGGTACTTTTTTGGACTTAGGCTGTGGAGATTAGGCTCTGAGCTCCAGGCTAGCGGTGGCTGGTAGATAGAGTGGCTGAGTAAGAGGCACTGAGACTGGGCCTAGTGATGAGGAGATGAGGGGTAGGACTGGAAGTATTGTAATACCTGGTACTTTTTTGGACTTAGGCTGTGGAGATTAGGCTCTGAGCTCCAGGCTAGGGGGTGGCTGGTAGATAGAGTGGCTGAGTAAGAGGCACTGAGACTGGGCCTAGTGATGAGGACATGAGGGGTAGGACTGGAAGTATTGTAATACCTGGTACTTTTTTGGACTTAGGCTGTGGAGATTAGGCTCTGAGCTCCAGGCTAGCTAGCGGTGGCTGGTAGATAGAGTGGCTGAGTAAGAGGCACTGAGACTGGGCCTAGTGATGAGGACATGAGGGGTAGGACTGGAAGTATTGTAATACCTGGTACTTTTTTGGACTTAGGCTGTGGAGATTAGGCTCTGAGCTCCAGGCTAGCTAGCGGTGGCTGGTAGATAGAGTGGCTGAGTAAGAGGCACTGAGACTGGGCCTAGTGATGAGGACATGAGGGGTAGGACTGGAAGTATTGTAATACCTGGTACTTTTTTGGACTTAGGCTGTGGAGATTAGGCTCTGAGCTCCAGGCTAGCTAGCGGTGGCTGGTAGATAGAGTGGCTGAGTAAGAGGCACTGAGACTGGGCCTAGTGATGAGGACATGAGGGGTAGGACTGGAAGTATTGTAATACCTGGTACTTTTTTGGACTTAGGCTGTGGAGATTAGGCTCTGAGCTCCAGGCTAGCGGTGGCTGGTAGATAGAGTGGCTGAGTAAGAGGCACTGAGACTGGGCCTAGTGATGAGGAGATGAGGGGTAGGACTGGAAGTATTGTAATACCTGGTACTTTTTTGGACTTAGGCTGTGGAGATTAGGCTCTGAGCTCCAGGCTAGGGGGTGGCTGGTAGATAGAGTGGCTGAGTAAGAGGCACTGAGACTGGGCCTAGTGATGAGGACATGAGGGGTAGGACTGGAAGTATTGTAATACCTGGTACTTTTTTGGACTTAGGCTGTGGAGATTAGGCTCTGAGCTCCAGGCTAGCTAGCGGTGGCTGGTAGATAGAGTGGCTGAGTAAGAGGCACTGAGACTGGGCCTAGTGATGAGGACATGAGGGGTAGGACTGGAAGTATTGTAATACCTGGTACTTTTTTGGACTTAGGCTGTGGAGATTAGGCTCTGAGCTCCAGGCTAGCTAGCGGTGGCTGGTAGATAGAGTGGCTGAGTAAGAGGCACTGAGACTGGGCCTAGTGATGAGGACATGAGGGGTAGGACTGGAAGTATTGTAATACCTGGTACTTTTTTGGACTTAGGCTGTGGAGATTAGGCTCTGAGCTCCAGGCTAGCTAGCGGTGGCTGGTAGATAGAGTGGCTGAGTAAGAGGCACTGAGACTGGGCCTAGTGATGAGGACATGAGGGGTAGGACTGGAAGTATTGTAATACCTGGTACTTTTTTGGACTTAGGCTGTGGAGATTAGGCTCTGAGCTCCAGGCTAGCTAGCGGTGGCTGGTAGATAGAGTGGCTGAGTAAGAGGCACTGAGACTGGGCCTAGTGATGAGGACATGAGGGGTAGGACTGGAAGTATTGTAATACCTGGTACTTTTTTGGACTTAGGCTGTGGAGATTAGGCTCTGAGCTCCAGGCTAGCGGTGGCTGGTAGATAGAGTGGCTGAGTAAGAGACACTGAGACTGGGCCTAGTGATGAGGACATGAGGGGTAGGACTGGAAGTATTGTAATACCTGGTACTTTTTTGGACTTAGGCTGTGGAGATTAGGCTCTGAGCTCCAGGCTAGCGGTGGCTGGTAGATAGAGTGGCTGAGTAAGAGGCACTGAGACTGGGCCTAGTGTTGGCCCAGTCTCCAGTGACTAAAAGTGATTTTGATACCAAGGATTTATTTTTCTGGAAGTCGCGGATATTGGCTTTATCAGTGGGGGGTGCTTAAGTGTGGGGGCCCGGGACCGCCTGGTGCACGGGGGTTAAGCCCTGGAGGTCAGAGGGGTGAATGGTAGTCAGCCATGCCCAGTGAGGGCTCTCCTAATCGGACTGGTAGTGCAGGACATAAGCCCTGGAGGTCAGACCTCCAGAAGAGGGGTGCATGTTAGACAGCTCTGCCCAGTGGAGGCTCTCCTAATGGGACTGGCAGTGCAGGACATAGTGCCTGGAGGTCAGACCTCCAGAAGGGGGGTGCATGGTAGTTAGAGTGGCTGAGTAAGAGACACTGAGACTGGGCCTAGTGATGAGGACATGAGGTGTAGGACTGGTAGTATTATAATACCTGGTACTTATTTGGACTTAGGCTGTGGAGATTAGGCTCTGAGCTCCAGGCTAGGGGGTGGCTGGTAGGCAGAGTGGCCGGGTTAGAGGCACTGAAACTGGGCCTTTTTTAGTGACTAAAAGTGGTTTTGATACCAGGGATACATTTTTCTGGAAGTCGCGGATTTTGGTTTTATCAGTGGGGGTGCTTAAGTGTGGGGGCCCGGGGCCTCCTGGTGCGCGAGGTTCAATTCCTGGAGGTCAGAGGGGTGCATGGTAGTCAGCCATGCCCAGTGAGAGCACTCCTAAGCGGGGTGACATGGTGGTATGTAGACCCTGGAGGTTGGGGGGGTGAATGGTGGTTAGGTGTGCCCAGTGAGAGCACTCCTAAGTGGGGTGACAGAGTGGTATGTAGACCCTGGAGGTTGGGGGGGTGAATGGTGGTTAGGTGTGCCCAGTGAGAGCACTCCTAAGAGGGGTGAATGGTGGACAGCTCTGCCCCAGTGAGAGCACTCCTAAGCGGGGTGACAGAGTAGCACATAGACCCTGGAGGTCTGCCCAGTGAGAGCACTCCTAAGTGGGGTGACAGAGTGGGACATAGACCCTGGAGGTTGGGGGGGTGAATGGTGGTTAGGTGTGCCCAGTGAGAGCACTCCTAAGAGGGGTGAATGGTGGACAGCTCTGCCCCAGTGAGAGCACTCCTAAGCGGGGTGACAGAGTAGCACATAGACCCTGGAGGTCTGCCCAGTGAGAGCACTCCTAAGTGGGGTGACAGAGTGGGACATAGACCCTGGAGGTTGGGGGGGTGAATGGTAGTTAGGTCTGCCCAGTGAGAGCACTCCTAAGTGGGGTGTCAGAGTGGGACATAGACCCTGGAGGTCTGAGGGGTGAATGGTAGTTAGGTCTGCCCAGTGAGAGCACTCCTAAGTGGGGTGACAGAGTGGGACATAGACCCTGGAGGTCTGAGGGGTGAATGGTAGTTAGGTCTGCCCAGTGAGAGCACTCCTAAGTGGGGTGACAGAGTAGCACATAGTCCCTGGAGGTCTGCCCAGTGAGAGCACTCCTAAGTGGGGTGACATAGTAGCACATGGACCCTGGAGGTCAGAGGGGTCAATGTTAGACAGCTATGCCCAGTGAGAGCACTCCTAAGAGGGGTGAATGGTGGACAGCTCTGCCCCAGTGAGAGCACTCCTAAGTGGGGTGACATAGTAGCACATAGACCCTGGAGGTCAGAGGGCCCAATGTTAGACAGCTATGCCCCAGTGAGAGCACTCCTAAGAGGGGGTGAATGGTATACATCTATGCCCCAGTGAGAGCACTCCTAAGCGGGGTGACATAGTAGCACATAGACCCTGGAGGTCAGAGGGGTCAATGTTACACAGCTCTGCCCCAGTGAGAGTGTCTCTCTGCTGGGGTAAGTGAGCAGCTCAAGCAGCCTGGTTCTATTCTTCCAGGCCTAGTGAGGCCTATTTACCAAGTGTCCATGCCCAGTATAGTGTCTCTCTGCTGGGGTAAGTGAGCAGCTAAAGCAGCCTGGTTCTATTCTTCCAGTCCTAGTGAGGCCTATTTACCAAGTGTCCATGCCCAGTATAGTGTCTCTCTGCTGGGGTAAGTGAGCAGCTAAAGCAGCCTGGTTCTATTCTTCCAGTCCTAGTGAGGCCTATTTACCAAGTGTCCATGCCCATCATAGTGTCTCTCTGCTGGGGTAAGTGAGCAGCTAAAGCAGCCTGGTTCTATTCTTCCAGTCCTAGTGAGGCCTATTTACCAAGTGTCCATGCCCAGTATAGTGTCTCTCTGCTGGGGTAAGTGAGCAGCTAAAGCAGCCTGGTTCTATTCTTCCAGTCCTAGTGAGGCCTAATTACTAAGTGTCCATGCCCATCATAGTGTCTCTCTGCTGGGGTAAGTGAGCAGCTAAAGCAGCCTGGTTCTATTCTTCCAGGCCTAGTGAGGCCTAGTTACTAAGTGTCCATGCCCAGTAGAGTGTCTCTCTGCTGGGGTAAGTGAGCAGCTAAAGCAGCCTGGTTCTATTCTTCCAGTCCTAGTGAGGCCTATTTACCAAGTGTCCATGCCCAGTATAGTGTCTCTCTGCTGGGGTAAGTGAGCAGCTAAAGCAGCCTGGTTCTATTCTTCCAGTCCTAGTGAGGCCTAATTACTAAGTGTCCATGCCCAGTATAGTGTCTCTCTGCTGGGGTAAGTGAGCAGCTAAAGCAGCCTGGTTCTATTCTTCCAGTCCTAGTGAGGCCTATTTACCAAGTGTCCATGCCCAGTATAGTGTCTCTCTGCTGGGGTAAGTGAGCAGCTAAAGCAGCCTGGTTCTATTATTCCAGTCCTAGTGATGCCTAATTACCAAGTGTCCATGCCCAGTATAGTGTCTCTCTGCTGGGGTAAGTGAGCAGCTAAAGCAGCCTGGTTCTATTCTTCCAGGCCTAGTGAGGCCTATTTACCAAGTGTCCATGCCCAGTATAGTGTCTCTCTGCTGGGGTAAGTGAGCAGCTAAAGCAGCCTGGTTCTATTCTTCCAGGCCTAGTGAGGCCTAATTACCAAGTGTCCATGCCCAGTAGAGTGTCTCTCTGCTGGGGTAAGTGAGAAGCTCAAGCAGCCTGGTTGTATTTATGGAGGCCTCCATGCAGTTCCAATACACTTTTTACCCCCATATCGAGTGTCATATTCCCCCAATAAAGTTATAATTCATTGAAACACACTTCTCCCTTCATCCAGGACACCTTGTGCATATTCTACCCACAAACAGAGTGCTTTATCCCGCATATTTAATAAAGTTACATCAATAACAATGTTCCAGGCTGGTTCTTTATGGATGTTTTGTGTCATGGTACTGTTGCTCACGGCCATACTAGCCTGAATACGCCCGATCTCGTCCGACCTCGGAAGCTAAGCAGGGTTGGGCCCTGTTAGTACCTGGATGGGAGACCGCCTGGGAATACAGGGTGCTGTAAGCTTTTCGTATTAAAGTATATGTTCTCTGGGTGTCAGCGCGGTGTGTTATAGCTCAAAATGACCGTATACTGATGGTGAATTCAGAGAAATTAAAACGGTGTTTGTAGCACTTCCATAGCCCGAGTTATTCACGGTTAAAGCGGGTCAATGAAGCTGTGTATCTGTAGATCCTTTTCTGCAGCAGCGGTAAACGAGGCACCCTTTGCGGCTTAATAACTTTCGTTCTCCGGGGGTTAGGACAATAATTTCAACGTGTCCGTAAAGAGGACAAGCCACGGAATCCAAAACTTTTAAAACGGTGTTTATAGCACTTCCATAGCCCGAGTTATTCACGGTTAAAGCCGCTCGATGAGGCACCCACAGCGATGAGCGAATTTCCGGGTATAAATAGTTCCTCGACCCGCTGTCAGCGGTAAGCCGTACTTTCCTCCAGCAGCGGTAAACGAGGCACCCTTTGCGGCTTAATAACTTTCGTTCTCCGGGGGTTAGGACAATAATTTCAACGTGTCCGTAAAGAGGACAAGCCACGGAATCCAAAACTTTTAAAACGGTGTTTATAGCACTTCCATAGCCCGAGTTATTCACGGTTAAAGCCGCTCGACGATAGCGGTAAACGAGGCACCCTTTGCGGCTTAATAACTTTCGTTCTCCGGGGGTTAGGACAATAATTTCAACGTGTCCGTAAAGAGGACAAGCCACGGAATCCAAAACTTTTAAAACGGTGTTTATAGCACTTCCATAGCCCGAGTTATTCACGGTTAAAGCCGCTCGATGAGGCACCCACAGCGATGAGCGAATTTCCGGGTATAAATAGTTCCTCGACCCGCTGTCAGCGGTAAGCCGTACTTTCCTCCAGCACCAGCGGTAGTTGGTCAGGTAACTACCGTCGCTTAGGGCCGAATATCTCAGCGTCACAATGGGTTATAATTCCAAACTAAATTTCTAAATGATCACAATCGCATGATAAACAAACTGCAATTAGAATGGAGTCATAGGCATGTACCGTTAACGAGATATAATTCGAAAAGCATATTTTTCAATGTCAAAAAACCGCTCGGCGGGGGGGGAAATCATCAATAACTATTTATGATTTCGATTTCGATAATAATAGTCCACGAGAGAAGTGATCAAAATCACAAGGACAACATATTCATAATTTGAATGGAGTCTGTAGGTTATACCGTTACCGAGTTATGCTTATGAATATGATTTTTTTGGGGCGAGACCCTACATTCTTAAATCAATAACTATTTATGATTTCGATTTCGATAATAATAGTCCACGAGAGAAGTGATCAAAATCACAAGGACAACATATTCATAATTTGAATGGAGTCTGTAGGTTATACCGTTACCGAGTTATGCTTATGAATATGATTTTTTTGGGGCGAGACCCTACATTCTTAAATCAATAACTATTTATGATTTCGATTTCGATAATAATAGTCCACGAGAGAAGTGATCAAAATCACAAGGACAACATATTCATAATTTGAATGGAGTCTGTAGGTTATACCGTTACCGAGTTATGCTTACGAATATGCTTTTTGGAAATCCATAACGTGTTTCGTTGATTTTCGAGAAATCACTAACGGGGGGGGGGGACCCGGGTTTTGGTGTCTAATAACTTTTAATAACAACGATTTACAGTAAAAACTTAATTACACAATTAAAGAGAATCGCAGGGCGGAACTTTTGCCCCTATTTGGGCGCTTCTACGACATTCCGTTTTCTTACAGTATCCCGTTAATCAAAAATGGGAAATGCTTAACAAAAACCGAAAAAACTTGAATGGGGGTCTATGGGAAAATCCACGGTTTTCCAAATAGGTGTCATCGCGTATGTATATTCACACAGTGTCTGTGGACTTAGAAAAAATTCGATAAAAAGTCTGGTTCCTATGACTTTACCGACGTGAGCTAAGATATGAATCCGATCATAGGTGTTGAATTTGATCGAGATTTCCAGCAGTCTAAAAGGGACACTCTGGTTCTTTTTCCGGACTAAAAGCCAGTGTGAACAGCCTGGTTGTTCAGTTTTCGCCGACTTCTCTCGCTCATGAAGGCCGCCTACAGAGCACTCTCCTCGGACTAAAATCATGAGTGAACCGCCTGGTTGTCAAGTTTTCGCCGACCGCTCTCGATCATGATGCCCGCCTACAGAGCTCAATGTTCGGATATGAGACCATCGTGAATACCCCTGGTTGTCCTGTCTGTGGACTTAGAAAAAATTCGATAAAAGTCTGGTTGTTCTGAATTTACCGACGTGAGCTAATATATGAATCCGATCATAGGTGTTGAATTTGATCGAGATTTCCAGCAGTCTAAAAGGGACACTCTGGATCTTTTTTCGGACAAAAATCCAGTGTGAACAGCGTGGTCCTCCAGTATTCAGCGGTCTCTCTCGATCATGACGGCCGCTAACAGAGCACTATTTTCGGATCTGAGACCACCGGGACACCCCCCGGTTCTCCGAAAATATTTTTTTTTTTATATTTTTTTTTTTAATGCCGGTCACGCTCGATCATCAAGGCCGCTTGCAGTGCATTATCTTGGGATTTAAGACCATTGTGACAACTCCGGTTCTCCGAATTTTTCGCTCCCTGGTCCTCCAGTATTCAGCGGTCTCTCTCGATCATGACGGCCGCTAACAGAGCACTATTTTCGGGTATGAGACCACCGTGACACCCCCCCCGGTTCTCCGAAAATTAATTTTTTTTTTTAATTTTTAATTTTTTATGCCGGTCACGCTCGATATTTTTTTTTTTTTTTTTTTTTTTAATGCCGGTCACGCTCGATCGCGAAAGCCGCTGACAGTGCATTATCTTCGGATTTAAGACCATCGTGAACACCCTGGTTCTTCTGTATATGCCGGTCACCCTCACTCATGACGGCCGCTGACAGAGCACCTGCCTCGGACTCCTGACGAGCGTGAACACCCCGGTTGTCCTTAAGTCTCTCTACCTGGTTCCCCTGTATTTGCCGGTCACCCTCACTCATGACGGCCGCTTAGAGAGCACCTGTCTCGGCCTCCAGACCACCGTGAACACCCCTGGTTCTTCTGTATTTGGCGTCTCCGGGTATGAGGCACCCGGACGTGTAAGCCCAATCCTTTGAGATCGAGAACGCAGCCCTGGTTCTTCGATACGAGAACACCCGTCTCGGCCTCTGAACACCCCCGGTTATC